>NC_136505.1:605000-787500 GCF_053919585.1 Euprymna scolopes
TCTTTAGTTTGCAGAAATGCATGCATTTCGTTTTTCTTTTGGAGAATCTAAATCCATTCTCTTCCGTCCATCTCATTACTTTGTTTAAGCACAATTGAAGCTTCCTTTCTATTATAGATATATATCTAGATCTACAGCATATTAGGAAGTCATCCACATATAGGGAGCAATCTACCCCAGGGTTAAGGTTTTTTACAATGTTGTTAATTCGGATACTGAACAGGGTCACTGATAGTATACTCCCTTGAGGTACTCCATTCTCTTGTTCTTTCAAGTCCGAGAGAGCTGTGCCAACCTTTATTCTGAACCGTCTATTTTTTAAAAAATTTTCAATAAAAATTGGCATTCTGCCTTTTAGTCCAAGTGCCTTCAGATCCCTTGTAACACCGTACTTCCACACAGTATCGTAGGCTTTTTCCATGTCAAAGAACACTGCTGTTAAATGTTCCTTCCTTACAAAGGCTTCTCTGATGAAGGTTTCAAGTCTAACTATGTGGTCTATTGAACTTCGGTTTTTCCTGAATCCTGTTTGAAATTCTGTAATAAGATTCTCTGTTTCCAGGAACCAGATTAGTCTTTTGTTTATAATCCTTTCCATGGTCTTACAAATGCAGCTTGTTAGAGCTATTGGCCTGAAATTCAATGGATCTGAGACGTTACTTGATTGGGATTGGATGTTTGAGTTTTCAGATTTGGGGATTGGTATTATTGTGGCCTCTTTCCAGGTCTCGGGTACGTTTCCACTGGACCATATAATATTGAAAATTTCAAGTAGGTATTTCATTGAGGTTTCTGGAAGTTTTTTGAGGATTTCATATGGAATTTCATCGGGCCCTGTAGCTGTGTCATGGGATTTGGTTAGCGATTCTTTTAATTCAGGCAAGGTAAGAGGTTGGTTGTATTTTTCAGTATTTTGTGATTTAAATAGAATTTTCTTTTTCTCTTCCTTTTCTCTAATCTTTTTGAATTTCTCTGTCTGTCACATGATGAAATTTTTGATAAATTATCTGCCAGGTTATTGGAAATGTCTTTTTGATCAGTGTATATTTTGTTGCCTTTAGAGATGTGGGATATTGGTGTACTACTACACTTTCCTTCTATTTTCCTCATCATGTTCCAAACTATTTTTGCCTTGGTATTCACATTAATTTTGGATATATAATTTCTCCAAGTTGTTCTTTTGGATTCCTTTATGATTCGTCTGGCTTTTGCTCTGTTGTTTTTGAAGAAATACAGATTTTCGCTTGTTGGATACTTTTCGAATTTTCTCAAGGCAGCTCGTCGAGCTCTGATGGCTTTTCTGCATTCTTTTGTGAACCAAGGTTTGTTGTGATTGTTGGTTTTGGTTGTTTTCGGTATGGTATTATTTGCTATGTTTGTGAGTGTTTTAATGAAGTAGTTCAAATGGTCATCTTCATCATTCTTTTCGATAATTAATTGGTTTTTGCACTGTTCCTGGAAGTCTTCCCAATCCGCTTTATGTAGGTTCCATTTGGGTGTTTTTTGTTCAGTGCTAGTACTTAGACTTTCCAGGATGATTGGGAAATGATCACTCCCACAGGTGTCATTGTGTACTTTCCAGTCATAGTCCATATATATGGAAGGATCACATAAGGTAAGGTCAATGGCGGTGAAAGTACCTGTTGCTGGGTACATATAGGTGTAGTTTTGATTATTAAGGAGGCATAGATTATTTTTATTTATTATGTTTTCTATTTCTTTTCCTTTTTTATTTGTTTCTTTACTTCCCCATATTACATTGTGACTGTTGATATCTCCTAGTAGAAAAAAGGGTTTAGGGAGTTGTTTTATTAATTGAGTTATCTCAGTTTCGTTGATTGTATCTTTTGGAGGGATGTATATTGAGCAAAGTGTTATAGTTCTATGTAGAGTCACTGAAACTGCAATTGCTTGCAAGTTTGTGTTTATATTTATTTGTCTTTGAGGGACTTCATTCTTCACAAGTATTGATGTGCCTCCAGAAGCTCTGTCCGTATCTTTATTTATGTAGTTGTAAGATGTATAGTGTTTTATGTTGATGGTATTATTTTCTTTCAGAAAGGTCTCCTGTAGACAGACAAGTGCTGGGCTCATATTTGTTATTAATAATGTGAGTTCATTTTGGTTTGCTTTTATCCCTCTGATATTCCATTGTAATATTTTGTTCATCATTTGGAATTGTGTTCAACTTCCATCGTCTCCAATCCCTCAAATCTATTTTCTGTCGGAGTCCCTGTTCGAGATATAGATCGGGATCTTTCTTTTCCTGTTTTTGTTTTTTTTTTTTTTTTGTCTGGGGGGATTTTTGATTCTTTTCTGGCTTGTGATGTGTTTGATGGTTGTTCGGTTGTTTTTGTAGAAATGGTTTGTGGTTTTGTTTCTTTTTGTGGTTCAGTAGTGTCTTTACTTAATATTATCCTTGGATTGGTTGCAGACATTGCACTATTCATTTTCCTCATTTCTTCTAATAGTTCTTTCATTTCCTTTATTAGTTTGCTTAGGACATCAATTTTCTTGTCAGTTGTATCCGTTACATGTATATGACCATTTTGATTGTTGATTGGATTAGTTTTTTTTGTTGCATCTGCATATGTTTTAGTTTCGATGATTTTCCTGGCCTCTGGGTAGGATATATTCTTTATATGTTTTAGTTTGGTCACTTCTTTTTCTCTTTTCCATATTTCGCAATATCTAGAGCCAGCGCCATGGTTTCCCAGGCAGTTGGCACACTTAAAATCTTTTCTGCAGTCAATGTGTGAGCCACTTTCTCCACATCTTCCACACACTGGTAATCGTGTGCACCGATCTTGATGGTGTCCAAACTTCTGGCACTTGAAGCATTGGAGGGGGTTTGGAATATAAATTTCTACATTTATTTTCATATATCCGACTTTCACTTCTTTGGGTATGGTGAGGAAATCGAAAGTTAGTATATATGTATTGGTATCGATTTTCTCACTGTTTTTTTTTATTTGAACTCTGCGAACATCTAACACATTCTGTTTCTGTAAGTTTGTCCTGATTTCCTCCAAGGGACAAAGTGCAAGTTCGTGGCTTTTCACTACTCCTTTGCAGGTATTTAGGGTTGGATGTCTGTAGCATTTGACTTTGATGTTTTCAAATAATTTTAGTTTCAATATTTCTTTAGTTTGTTCTTCGTTATGGGTTTCTATTAGTAGGCTGCCGTTAAATTGTTTTTTAATAGACTTTGGTTTTAGAGTTTTAAGATTTTTTTCAATTTTAAAAGGTGATAGTTTGCTCAAAGGAGTTTCCTCCATTGATTCTATTACTACGAATGTTGAGTTCCTTGGTTTTATCGTCTCTTCGTCAGAGCTACTGATGTCAGAGACATCAGAGTGGGTTCTCTTTGGGTGGTTGGGTGGTTTTTGGGAGGAATAAGCCATATATTTTGTTTTCTTTTTTCGTCATCTTTGTTCCCCACCCACCTCGGAGTCCTATTTGGGAAGAGCCTGGGGGGAAACCCATTCGCCCAGCCTCTACAGGGATACAATGATGATATAACCGACTTTGGTGGTATCATAATGATTATCTGTTCTCTCTTGATATTGCTATGGGATCTGTAGCAATCCTGAGGGGTTTACAGCCTCGTCATCGATATTCACACCTAATCGATTGACCCTCAGCCACCGCTTTCCATCATATATTAGGGAGTAGGGTTATTTGTGGGAGAGGGGGGATGTGTTGTATTAGTAGTGAGTTTTTGGAATGGGCAATATATGGTGGGGCTTGGCGTGACTGGCCGATTGGTCGGATCGGGCCTCTCCGACCGCCCGTCTAATCGAAGTAAGGGCCAAAGTAATGTGTTGCGGTGCCTAAACTTCTATGTATCCTGGTTTAGGTTCGCTCAATCACCAGGATCACGTCCTAAGACTTTACGGGTAGCAACCCACGGCTAACTGGTTGCCCCATTGAGGGATTTTTACCCTCTGCAGGGGGGGCAGTCGGTTTGTTCTCATGCCCTACCGACAGGGCAAAAAAGTAAATAAATAAATAGATAATTTAATAGAATATATTTGTTTTCTTTTTCTTTCTTCTTTTGTTGTTTCTTTTCCTTTTTAAAATCTGTTTCTATTTAACCCATAGTTGGGACCCTAACAGGTACTACCACTCCGGGTCAGGGTGGACCTGGGAGCAATGGCAATTAAGAGGTGGCTCCACACTCCCCAAGCCCGTAAGCCGGACCTCACCATCGGATGTAGTTTAAGGTCATATCCAGGACCGGGAGTAAGGTAGGAAAAAATAAAATAAAAAGGGGGGGGGGGGAATAGACTGTTGTTTTTGTTTTTGGTTTTGCAGAACATAATTAAGTTTTACAAAAAAGATCAGAAAACAAAAAAAAAACGTCAATGTAGGTGCATTTCGTCTCAGGAAGCCACAGAGCAGCCTGATCTGGTAGCACCAGATTGAACTTTGGTTCACAAAAAAAGAAGCAAACAAAATAAATACGTTTACTGAAAGGGCTATATTCCTAAGCTTATTTTACAAGTATTTCTAAGGAATGTGCTATGATAAACTTATTGCAGTTGTACACAAACAAACAAAATGACATTTACCTCAGGTGCATTGTACCTGCTTTCTCCTGAATGAGGAAGTTTCTAGGGAATATCAAATTCACAAATAGTCCCCAGTTGCATGTATATTCCAGTTAGGGGAGATAACATTAGGTTTTTGCAGTTCTTGCAGGATGTGTCTATGGCCTCCTACATACAGTGCCTAGTATTTCCAAATAATTACCTATTTGGTACTAACCAGGCTCAATGTTGCTTAACTTTGAGAATTTAACAAGCCAGCATGTCATAAGTATGTTGTATATATACCCTTCAACATAAATATCACTGACCAACCTTCACTGAAGAGGTCTCTAATGCTAGAAGATTTCCTCATCTAATAGTTTTTACCCTGAACTGCTTGCTTTTGGAATCCTTTTCCTGCTTCCTTGCTGTATCAACATGCAAAAATTTAAATGTAATGTGAACAAATATCTTGTTACTGAACTCTTCACTAGGTTTCCCCCTTAAAAATATGACCTTTATTAAAGTAGCCCCTTATGCTTTAGTGACAATATAGCTTGGATGGGGCAAACAAAATATATATAGTAATGATACCAACTCAATATATTCCATACTTACTGCGTCAAATTTTGCGTTGCCAATCTCATCAAAAGTTGCAAGTGGATTGAAGGAAGGAGGAGGCACAGGAAGAAAGTTGATGGTAAACGAAGATGAGATTTTCTCTTCATTGCGAGGCAAAGTAGTCTGTATATCGAGTTGTGTCTCGAGCCAGCCAATGTTATGTACAATCAGCCAGTAAATATCGGACAAGCTTTCTTGACCTGAAAAAAAAACAAATATTAATGATAAATCCAGAAAATATGTTTGAAAACACAGCATTATAATTTTGAAAATTACAATGTCATTTTAGTCACAGAAAGACATTTAGTCTCCATTATAGGAAGATCAGAAGCTGGAAACATACTAAGATCCTTTCATAATATAACATCAACACGAAATCAACACAGACTTATAAGTGAAATCACAACCAGTAGATAAATCTCCATTTTGTAGTTTAAGTTTGTGTATCATGGTCTTCTCAAGTGTCCTCACAGGAAAAAAGTGCCATGTCAATGTATGTGGTTGATAACTTCGCCTTCGGGACAAGATCAAAGTGTAGTATGATTTTGACTGTATTTTTAACATGAATAAAAGATTTAATATCTCAAAGTGTAGTATCTGTCGGAACAGATACTGCAAGCAAAGACCAGATGTGGGGGCAACCCCACATATAAGACCTTGGTCAATGTAAGGGCAACCCTTCATACCAATTGTCACTATCCAGCTCCCCTACTCCCCGGAGAGTTGGTCCCCATTTCTCCTTCACTCCTCACATTAAAAATTGGCCTTGTGCCTAATTTGCTTGGTGGGGGAGCAAATAAATACTTCAAAGTGTAGTATCTGTTCTTCAGATGCTGCACTTCAATTTCTTGTTCTCTGTCAGTGGAGGAGAAATCCTTCATGACTGAGACAATTTTTTATTTTTGTTCCTTTTCTCCACGTTAAAAAACGACCCTGGTGTCTAACTCTGTCCCATGGGGAGGCATAGTAAATAGGAACTTTACAAAACAAAGTTATAATTCCAAGATCATAAAATATTACTTGATAATAAAGGAAATATTTAGGAGCAGTGAGTGAAAACTGGCGATCATGATACAAATAATTTTTTTTAAATACAATAAAAGAACTACAAGTGTAATTGGAGAAGAGAGGGCATGGGAGAAGAGACATAAGAAAAAGGGGCCCAAATGAAAAGAATAATAAAAACCAAAAAACAAGAGGAAAACAACTGTGAATATTTTTTTATATTTTATTTTCAGATGACTCGGACATGTTACATTTACTTTTTGTTTGAAATTATTGTTATCCCAGATAAGTAATCATTTTTTTTTTTAACCTTGCTAACCTGCCCCCCCCCTACGCACCACCATTTCTGTCATGTTAACGGCCAAGGACTAGTTTGGACGGCAATGTATATTGAAATTTTTTATGCTTCTTAATGAACACTTAATCATAATGACCTTATCTTTGTTTGACTCACTTTTACCTCATTAGGACTTTAATGTTTTGCTGAATTTAATTCTGGAACCAAAAAAAGTTTCAATCGAGCAAAAAACAAAAAAAAATTAATCAACCCTCTAAAGAAAAATGAAAATAGCAGCGAGTACCGATGCAAGGGAGGAAAAAAGTAGTAGGTAGGCAGGCAGGTTCGAACCTGTAATGCTAAGAGGAAAAGAAAGTGGAAAAAAAGCGAACAGTTTAGTTGCCATGCCCACCATGACATACAAAATTGCCGCCGTTCAAAATAAGGTTAGTCATTGCAAGGCATGAATGACTTTGCAAAAATGTGAACAAAAATGTGACCCCTTCTTGTAAAAAAATGGCCCAGTTGACGGTCAAAGAATTAAAGTTTTGGGCCAATTTTCGGATACTTGTCTGAACATCTGCGCTTTCAAATGATACCTATTTTGTCAGTGTTCGTCACGTGTCGAAAGTTTTTAGCAGACATACAAACACACACACATTTTGGTTTTATATTATAGAAGATAAATACAAATGTATTACAGAAAACAATCCTTACCCAATGGCCCTTCAAGAACTTCATTACATGCTGAAGTATAGTACTGCTCTGCAAATTCTGGGATTGTATTTTCAGGCAAATGACGTGGACTGGGGAAACAATTACTGCAAAGAAAATTTGTTTTTGTAAAATATCACAATATTAATTTAATCTTTCATTAGCAACATCATTTTAAAAATCGAAAAGATGAAAATAATGATAATAACCTCCTGCACAAAAAAAAAACACTGACACTAATCTATTGGTATCACAGAAAATTGTCATGAAGAGTCTGGAAGAATGGAGGGAGGTTACCATCTGGACATAGGACACAGAATACTGGAATTCTAAGCTTCTTCTAAATCTACAGAAAGCTAAGGGCCATTACCAGAAATCAATCAATGGTAAATGGCTGTTGTGAGAACACAATGCGATTTTCAATAGTTTTTTTGTCACTTATATTCCAGGTACCTGTTTTTGCTGGCATGTGACTACTGGCAATGATTTCTATGATAACACCTTTTTATTTTTATGGAAATTGTTTGAAACAAGGCATGATGCCACTTGATGCAAGGAGCTAACAAGAACAAAAAATTATTATCGCAAAGACAGGAGATACATATTGACAATTTTGAAAAGATCAGGGCTGTAGGTATGAGGAAAAGAGTCAGCAAGAGGAGAATCTCACAACTTTGCAGTTCTTGGAAAAAAGCTACTGGAATAAGAAGCTGTATTACAATGCGGTATTAAAACAGTGAATTGATGGAGACCACTAGACCAATGAGTCAAACGAGCTGGAACAAAGGAAGCAGGGAATAGATGAGACAATTCCAAAAAACATACGCCATAATTGTATTTATAAATATGTGTTCTGTACACATTTCCTTTTACGGTGCAGATTTAATTTTCCTTTGCAGTTGTCATATTCAAACCTATGTTTAAGACTCACATTACACATCCATCGTACCATTCTCATATCCATGCAACAAATATTCTAAACACTCACTGACTAGTTTCCACTTCCATATTATACTGTGTAAACATTCCTGATAGACTCTTCCCTTGACTGACTGCAATAATGCCCTGCTTCCTTGTAATGGTAGACCTACCACTTTGTAAATATTGAGATTAATTAACATTATTGGAAACAACAAAAAATAGCATATTATGAGTATAAAATATGTTTCATTCACTCACATTTTGACAAAAAATATTATCCATTTTAAAAGTATTGAGATTGATGTTGTTAAATACTTCAAACGTTTGAAGTAATCCAACATTACTCAGCTGAACATGAATTTAGAGAGGAAAACATGAAACGTTTAGAAAATATTTAAACTGATTTTGTAAAACTTAAAATAATGTAACAAGACTGTCTGAAACAGGAATACCAAACAAGCATGCCACAAAAATAGTCTAAAAAAAAAAACAAAAAACCTCCAGAAATACACCAAAACCTTCTATAGTAGAAAACTGAGAGAATGTGTCAACCAACAATGTACCTAAAATTTTCGAGAGACCCATTCTAAGAATATATAGATAAGAAAGGCTCTGTAGACTAGCTCAAAAGAGAATCACTCAATTATGATCAAGAGAGGATGATTATAGCTGCCCAGGGTTAAGGCTTGATGACCAATGCGCTTAAGCCAAGTCCAGGTTCTGTCACTTATAAGTAGAGAGTGTGAGCCACCTGATATCCAGTTGTGTGGGTTTGCTGAGGGATGTCTACAATATAATGTGACATAATGAAGTGTGCAAATATCTCCACTGGGCCATTTGCAATAAATTGAATATCGAACATAGTAGCAAGTCCTGGGAACATATAAAATAACTATTGCAAATAAATCATCACCATCCACTATGACTATGAAATTTCTACGGTTATGCACCCAGAAAACAGATCTGTTAAACTTAAAATAATCATATGAGATAAGAAGAAGAAAATAGCAACTCTAATTAGTGCTCCTAATGATACTGGCTTAAACAGAGTTGATAGGGTGAATATAATTAAATGTCAAGGTTTTATGTATGGTATGAAAAGAAACTGGAATCTTAGGAAAACATCCACTATTTCAGTATAAGCAACAGGGCTCATGAAAAAGAATTTCAAAGACTACTTGGCAAATATACTCGGTGAACCAAGTGCAAGATATATAAAAACTATTGCATTTAAAGGGACATTTATAATCGTAAGAAGTTATCTTTGTTGAAGTCTCTGAAATAGCAGATCAATATCTGGTATTCCCAGGAAAACCAAAAGGATAAGAAAATTGGAAAAAAAAAAAGTAATAATTAAACATTAATCAATTACTCAGCTGAACATGGATCATTTGTAGGTTTTGAATGAGAATTACCAACTTGAAACGACTGTGAAAAAAATTTTTCACTTACAATTTGGTCATATCTCATAATAAATGAATTTTAAAAAATCTTCACTTACAATTTGGTCATATCTCATAATAAATGAATTTAAAAAATCTTCACTCACAATTCGATCATATCTTATGATAAATGAATTCAAAGAAAACATCAACACTTACTCTGAATTAAAGAATGTTACAATATTTCGGATTTTTTTGTTGATCCATTCATTGTGTTTAGTCTGCAATAAATTACCAACTTCAAGGCTGCCATGTTCAATTTCTAGAAAAGGAAAAGAGTGTTTCATTAAGTACATGCCACAACAGGTTGGCGACAAATGGAAAGATACTCAATGCACCACACGAGTGAGGCGATAGGGCCATGGATCAGTTCCCTAGTCAAAACATGCTGGAAGCTTATGCTAAATGATGAGATGGAAATTGCATCATTATTCTTGAAGAAGGTTCCACCGAGGAAGCAGCCAATCCACACATACAATGTAGGTATCTAAGGGAATCTCCTCACGAATGTCCATTTGTTGACCAATTTTTAATCAAAGAAAATAAGTAAGAAAAAATTAGCTTTAGCTCATATTTTATGAGGGAAAAATTTTCAATCTCTCCCCTTCTTTACGAATCTCTCTCACCAATAAAACTTTAAAACCGTTACCAAATCTTCTTGTGTATCCATGCGCAAATTTTATTAGTCTTGAATTAACAGATCAACACCCACTAGACATTGCAACAATACAGATTAATGGACAAACACATGGGGAAGTGACGATCAAAGAATGAAGACCAAATTGTATGCCAAAAAAATGTTATTTAATTGAATTGTTCTTGGTTGTTTTATAGTGGATTTTATTGTTTTTGTTCCCTACCCTGCAGAACATGAATGAGTTTTGCAATGGGAGAGAGAAAAGGGTTACAGTATTAATGTTTGGTACATTTTAAGTTAGGAAGCAAATCAGGAAGTGGAGGGGAGAGATAGAAAGAGGAAAGGGAAACGGCAAGAAGGAAAAGGGGGAAAGGTGGCTTTTTGGTTTTAGTTTTGCAGAACATAATAAAGTTTTGCAAAAAGAAGTAGAAAAACAAAAAGCATCAATGTTAGGTGTATTTCATCCCAGGAAACCAATATCTTTAGACAGCCTGATCTGGTAGCACTAGTTGTTAATCAGTTTCTTAACTATAAATATTACTTATTGTGTTCTTTAATTATTAAATTTATAAATTTGAAAACTCATTATCGCCTCATAAAGTTTACTGCTTGAAATACTTGAAATGAAAAATTTAAATAATAAAAATTGCAGTCAAAAGTTTCTTATAAATGCAAGACTAAAACTCTCACATGTATTCATATAAAAAACATTAACATGTTGGTGATACAATTTTTTTGATCTTAAAAAAATGTAATAAAATCAAAAGAAAGAAAATAATCAATCGCCTGAGTGATGATGTGTGTGGGGAGGTTCTTTTTTTTAACTTGGAGAATGAAAAAGAGAGCGGGAGGAAAAGCAAGCAAGCCAGTCCACCAACCATTCTCTTCCTCCTCTCTTCTCACTTATGCCTATCAGTAAGAATTCTAGCGATATTAGTTTAATTCCAAATAGATTTTTACTAAGTTAGCCATTGTTTCATTCAATCACTAGCAGGAGGGCATTTGGCCCGGTTGTAAAATATGCTTAAATATCTTTTAATTCATGCAGATTTCTAATTTATTATTACAGGGCCAATTCTCTATTGAATATTATATATATAGTTCTGATTTCAAAAGTTAAAAAAAAAAATGACTTGGATGCCATCAGCTAGAATGAAAACCAAAACGATTTGTGCTCCAATCACGTTCCTTACCACTTGAGCTAACCTGTCAGATAAGAAAGACTCAAAATTGAACCACTTCTAGCAATTACTATGATTGAATTTTCGCATGCAAAAAATATGTGGGCAAGTTTAAATGAACAATTTGCATTTCAACTCACCAACATATTTCTGTACACAGTATTCATCCAAACAAAGATTTTACTCATTATAAACCAACCTTAATGTATGATTACTATTTCCTGTTAATTTCAGTGTTATGTGACTAATAGTTTATGAGTTTATCGGTTAAACATGCACATACATACATCTACTGTTTTATTTATGTAAACTTTAATCAATTACTGTTAACAGCAACGAAATTATTTCATTCACTTCTTACACACTCAAGCTTAGTTTTCCTTCATCTACCACGCTCCCTTTGCCTGACATATCCAGAAGTATTTTTGAATTAATGCAAGATATGGCACACTGTAGATGGCTAATTAACTTGACATATCAGGTGTGTACATCATACCAAATCCCAAGTGTAGATGCAATGCTAAATATCTTGGTAAAACATGGAATTATCTGTTGCACCTCATAGTGCATATTAAGTAATCCATGAAAAAATACTATGTCAAAGCAGTCCATATTCAGATTTTACAAATATATAAAATCTCTATGATGTATGTACTTGTCACATAACGTAAATATTACACTCCAAAATCATATAAATTGATCAAGTAGATATTTTATATATAAAATAATATTTTTATGAATTTTAGTAATTCATACTATACTATTAGCATTATGTTTTGGATTTTAAACTCTCCATAATTCAAATTGAGTTGTCTTCCTTCATTAAACATGGTGGCTCAAAGCAATACCTTACTTCATTATAAAATTTGAATTTCTTAGTTAAAAACATTAACTACTTGATCAATTTACATAATTTTTGGAATATGACATTTTCATTCTGTGACAGGTACATACATCCTAAAGATTGTTCTGCATTTTGGTTGATTTTTTTGTTTGTTTTTTTTAATTAGGTTAAATTCTGGATAAGAACCTAAGTTTTTATGTTTATTATTACCTATGGCACAGCGATGCAGCATAGGTGTATTCCATTAAAACAAAAACATATACGTGACTTACCTGAATGAACAAGTGTGGTATAGATGCTCTCTGCGAGAATACTGAGTGTGTCTTTGGTTTCGGGACTGAAAGATGTGCCAGCCATCTTTTCCACAGACATCCCTGCCCACAGCTGTGTCTTTAGGCACAAAGCAATCACCTGACACAAAACAGAAATCACAAGAGTTTTTTTAAATAAATATGAAAAATGAACAAAAGTAATTGTGATATATAATGATAAGTAGTAAGGTTGTACACCTGGAAAACAAAATAGGTTTAAGGCTCCTAAAATTCATACTACAATTATCTGCAAAGATCCATGGCATAGTGTATAGAGTACTTAGTAAAAATCAGTTGTTTGTTTTTTTTTGTTGTTTTTTTTGTTTTTTGTTTTACGACATATCAACCTTTTTCAGGTTATTTAATGCCGAATCCAGTGATTTTGAAGAATCATTTTTTAATAGAGTATGTTTGGGTTTTTTTTGGGGTTTTTTTATTAATGTTTTTTGTGTTGGCTTCTATTTAACCCATAGTTGGGACCCTAACAGGTACTACCACTCCGGGTCAGAGTGGACCTGGGAGCAATGGCAATTAAAGGGTGGCTCCACACTCCCTAAAGCCCACAAGCTGAGGCCTCATCATCGAATATAGTTTAAGGTCATATCTAGGACCGTTGTATGAAAGGTTCTTTTTAGAATTTTTTATAAAGACCAACTTTTTTAGGATATGAGAGTATGGTGATTTAAATATATTCTGTTTTACATATGATTCGGGTCAGGATGGAGTTTCCTTGTTTTACATCTTTTGATATATTTTCAGTTCTTTTAGGAATTTAAAGATATTTTCTGTATCGTATTTGAATAGGTTTTTCATATTATTAGCGTTGAAGAGGAGGTTCGTTCTTAGGTTAGTTAGTGCTTTGCATCCTATAAGGATGTATATAACTGTAAGAGGTGTTTGGCATGTGTTGCATTTTGGTTGTAGTTCTTTTTTCAGAATAAAGGAGTGTGTGAGGTTGGTGTGTCCTATACGAAGGCGGGATAGGACAACTTGTTCCTTCCTGGATTTTGTAAGGGTGGGGGTGTATTCGTTTACTTTGGTTTTTATTTGAAATAGTTTGTTGTAGGTGTTTTGATTCCATTCCTGTTGCCATTTATTTGGAAGAAACTCATTTATTTTAAGCTTCAGGTCTGTGAATGGTATTTTTATATTATCTGGGGTTAGTTTGAAGGCAGATTTGCTGCTCTATCAGCTTTTTCATAACCTTTTTCACCTATGTGGCCAGGGATCCAACATAAGAGAATTTCTTTATTGTTGGCCATAGTGTTTAGATTACATAGGAGTTTTACTATAAGGGGGTTTTCCAATCTTTTATTTTTCAGTGGTTCTAGAACTGATCGTGAGTCCAATAGTATAATAAATTTTTGGTAACTGCTGTTGTGGATGATTTCAAGAGCTAGATTTATGGTGTAAGCTTCAGCTGAAAATATTGAACTTTCTGATGGTAGTGCTTTTTTTAGGGTTTTTATGTTTGATACCGCTGCGCAGGCTGTTCTTTCTTTGTCTTTAGATCCGTCAGTGTATATAAGGTGATGTCTTGGGTATTTTTTGAACAATGTTATAAATTTCCTCTTGATATATGCTTGGGTGTGTTTTTGCTTTTTGAAGTTCTTTTAGGCTAAGGTTTACGTTTGGAGTTTTTATTTTCCATGGAGGGATGTTTGGAATTAGATATGTATGTTAGTAATGATTTCGGTTTCTTTGAATATAGAGTCCATTCTTAGACCAAATGGTTTTATTGTTTTTCATTACTTTCGAATAGGTATTTGTATTTAGGGTTGAAGATGTTTTCCTAGGCTGGGTTTGATGGAGTGGATTTGATTTTTAGATAATATTGGAGAGCTAGTTTTTCAGTTCGAATTTGAGGTGGATATTCGTTTGCCTCTACAAATAAGCTCTCTACGGGTGATGTTCTGAAAGCTCCTAGTATAAGTCTTATGCTTCCGTGGTGGATTGGGTCTAATTTTTTTAAATATGATTTTCTTGCTGCTCTGTATATAAAGCAAGCGTAGTCTAATTGGGAGCGGACGAGGTATTTGTATATTTTATGAAGGGTTTGTTGATCTGCTCCCCACTTTGTGTGGGCAACCACTCTGAGGAGTTGAAGGGTGTTATTGCATTTGCGTCTTAGATAGTTTATGTGTGGTATAAAATTTAATTTTTTATCAAATATGACTCCAAGGAATTTGTATTGGTTGACTACAGGTATGATATTTCCTTCTAGTTTAAGGACTGGGTCATTATGTATTTTCCTAATAGGGCAGAAATGAACACATTGAGTTTTAGATTTAGAGAAGCTGAATCCATTGTTTATTGCCCAGTTGTTGATTCGATTTAAGTTTAATTGTAAGGTCCTTTCCAGAGAATGGATGTGGTGGGATCTGTAGCTGATGACAAAGTCATCGACATAGAGTGCGCTATCAATTGCAGGAGTAAGGTTTTGGATAATTTTATTGATTTTTATTGCAAATAATGTTGTGGATAGGATACTTCCTTGAGGTATGCCTTCTGTTAAATTTTGGTTGTTTCATAAGGTTGTTCCTATTCTGACTTTAAAGTTTCTTGTGCAAAGGAAGTTTTTAATGAATAATGCCAATCGTCCTCTTATGCCTAAGTCTTGGACGTCTTTTATGATACCATACCTCCAAGTGGTATCGTATGTTTTCTCTATATCGAAAAAAATAGCTGTCATGTGTTGTTTTTTTATGAAGGCTTCTCTTATAAGGGTTTCTAATCTGGTTTTTTGATCGATTGTGCCTCTTTTTTTGCGAAATCCTGTTTGTATATTTGTAATTAGGTTGTTTATCTCTAGGTGCCATATTAATCTTTGGTTGGCTATTCGTTCCAGGGTTTTGCAAAGGCAACTTGTTAAGGCGATGGGTCTATAATTCTGGGGGTTGGAAGAGTCTTTTCCAGTTTTTGGTATTGGGATGATTATCATTTCTTTCCATATTTCTGGGAATAGATTTTTTCCCATATATTGTTGAGGACATTTAGAAGGCACTTAATGGATTCTTCTGGTAGTTGTTTTAAGAATTCGTTGTGAATCTTATCGGGCTCAACTGCTGTGTTGTGGGATTTTTTATTGAGTTGATTAATTCTTCAAGGGAGATTAATTCGTTGTATGTTTCATGGTTGTCTGAGGATAAGTTTAGTTTATGTTTTTCAGCGTTGTACTTTATTTTTTGGAATTTTGGGTTGATTTGATTTGAGTTCTTAGCAAACTGTTTAGCTAGTGAGTCTGCTATCTGTTTTTTTTTCTGTAATTAGTGTGTTGTCTACTGATAAATGTTTAATGGGGTTCATTGTTTTTTTCCCAGACATGCTTCTTAGTATGTTCCAGACTGATTTTTGGTTTGTGGAGAAGTTTAACTCGCTTACATATTTTTGCCAGGATGTTCTTTTAGCTTCTTTAATAGTTTTCCGGGCTATTGCTTTATGATATTTAAAGTTGATTAAATTTTGTTTGGTAGGTTCTATTTGGAATTTTCTTAAGGCTTTGCGTCGTAGTTTGATGGCTTCTTGACATTCTTTGGTGTACTCTGGTTTGTTGTGTTTATATGGAGTAGATTTGAAAGGGATACATTTTTCGGCGATTGTAGTTAGTTTGTTGGTGAAGTCTTCAATGTTTTGAATGTTTTCATTTGTATTGAGGTGTTTTGAGCATAATTTCTTGTATTCTTCCCTGTTTGCTTTTTTTTAGTTTCCATTTTGTAGTTTCTTCTTCCAGGGAGACTTTTAAATTTTCAAGTATTATAGGAAAGTGGTCGCTTCCACATGTGTCATTGTACGTTGACCATGAAAAGTCCATTAGAATTGACGGATCACATAAGGTCAGGTCTATTGCTGAGTTTTTGCCGGAGGTTGGGCATAGGTATGTTGGGGTTTGATTGTTGAATATACATAAATTATTATTGTTAACGAGTTTTTCTAGGAGTTTGCCTTTCTGGTTGGTTTCGTTGCTACCCCATATTGGATTGTGGGAGTTAAAGTCTCCAAGTAGGATGAAGGGTGTGGGTAGTTGCCTTATGATATTTTGGAGTTCATTCTGTTTTAATTTTTGGTTTGGGGGATGTAGATGGAACAAATATTGATTTGTTTATGTAGAGTGACTTTAATTGCTAATACTTGAAAGTTAGTTTTAAGTTCTAAGTGGCTGTGTGGTATATCATTTCGGACTAAAATGGAAGTACCACCTGAAGCGCGGAGATCAGTATTTTTTATGTAGTTGAATTGTTAGTATTTATTTAGGTTTATTTTTTTGTTTGTCTTTGAGGAAAGTTTCCTGTAAACAAATAATAGCTGGGTTTAACTTTGCTGAGAGTTGGTGTAGTTCTTCTATGTTTGCTTTTATGCCTCTGCAGTTCCACTGAATAATTGTGTCGGTCATTGTTGTGTTGTTATTGTTTGATTTTTGTGGGGAGTGTTGTTTTAGAGGTCCATATATTTAGGTCTCTCTGTTTCTTGAGTTTATATTTATTTATTTATTTTATATTTTTTTTTTTTGGTTCACATCTCCATCTCATTGGATGTGGAAGGTGTGTCTCTTGTCTGTGTTTGTGTTTCATTTGACAGGTTTTGCTGAGTTTTTTTCTTTTGTTTTGGTCTGGGGCTTTTGGATTTGCTCCATTTTACATGTTCTTCCTGACTTACTGTTTCCATTAATTCATACTTATTTTCTTTTTCAATTAATAGAATTTCTGTTTTTGGTTTGTTTGGCATTTTAGAAGGAGGTTTTGTGTTTTCCTGTTTTGTTTCCATTTCTTCTGATACTGTATGTTTATGGTCTGTTTTTGTTCTAGTTCGTGATTTAGATCTTTCACGTAAGTTTAATTGTGGTTTTTGTTGATGAGTTTCTTTTTTATTCTTTGGAATTTGTGTTTGGTTTTGGTCATTTAGTTGAGTTTTTGAGTATGTTAGTATTTGTTTTTTGTTGGTTTCATTTTGGTTTTTTTTTAGGGTTTCAATTAAATTTGTGAGTTCAGAGATCAATTTGTTAAGTAATTCTTGGTAGTCAATTTGGTTGGTTTTGGGTGGGTTTTTGGTAATATCTGCATAGGTGTTTATGTTTTAGGTGTTTATGTTTTTGTTGGAGTTAACCCTTTTTCTCGCTTCAGGGAAGGAGATATTTTCTTTATATTTCATTTCTGTAATTTCCTTTTCTTTTTTGAAAATTTTGCAAGTTTTGGAGAAAACTGGGTGGTTTTCCAGGCAATTTGAACATTTTGCCTCATTGGGGCACACACTCTCTGTGTGGCTGGGTTCCCTTAAACCACATTTTCCTCATGTTTCATGTCCTCTACAAGCTTCTGTGATGCCCATATTTTTGGCATTTATAACATCTTCATGGGCTTGGTATATATGGTTCTACTTTTTCGTTGGTATACCCAATCTTGATTTCTTTCGGGACTTTGGGGGTATTGAAAGTTAATACATATGTTCTAGTAGATATGGATTGTCCGTTTTTTTTAATATATATTCTGTTGTGATCTATTACTCCCTGTTTTTTAAGAGCGTTTTTGATTTCATCTTTTTTTTTCTTCTTTTTTTTTTTTTATTACATTTTCACCCCAAACAAGGCAAATTGCCACTTTGGTGTAGGGGCTACTATCAGGGGCAACAACTACTGTACTATGTAGGGATTTGGGCAGCAAGATGCCGGTTCATGTTACACTTGAACTTCTGCACGTCAGTACTGTTGGGGAAGCAGGGACCTGGAATGGAATTCCAGAGTCTAGCGGTTCTGGGGAAGAAACTATTGGAGTAAAAAGATCTTTTACATCTAGGGATCTCTACAGTGTGGGGGTGGGATTTAGCAGCCTGTCGGGTTTGTCGAGGGTGCTCACGTCGTGGGGGCACAAGTGATTGCAGTTCGTCAGAGCATTCACCATTAAAATACTTGTAGAACAGGCAGAGGGATGCAACATTTTGTCGATGGGACAGAGGCTGAAGCTTAGATGTCAGTTCAGAGCCTATCAGGTGTGCGACTCTCTTTTGAACCTTGTCAAGGAGCGAGAGACTAGTAGCAGATGCACCAGCCCAGATGTGACAGCAATACTCCATACATGGGCGAATGGTGGCCTTATAGAGGTACAGGATACTTTCGGGTGTTAGTAGTTTTCTAGCACGGAAGAGAGAGCCAACCTTTCTTGCAGTGGCCCTGGCAATGCCTTCAATGTAATTGTTCCAACTCATGTTTCCTGTGAACGTTAGGCCAAGGAGTTTGAAAGATGCACTCTCAGATAAAGAGTCGTTGGCCATTGATATAGGTGGTAGAGAGGGTTTCTTGTAATTATTGAATGAAACTAGTTTAGTCTTGGCAGCATTGAACGCGACCAACCACTTTTGTCCCCATTCCACCACAGATTGGAGGTCTTCCTCTAGTGTTTCTACCATTTCTTTAGAAATGTGTTTATTCGTCTTCCTGTCATGCCTGCCATAGAGTGTAGTGTCATCAGCATATATACCCATCTCAGAGGCAGTTTTGTCGGGGAGGTCATTTATGAATATCAGGAACAATAGAGGTCCAAGGATAGAACCCTGGGGCACCCCCACATTTATATCATATTGTTTAGATGTACGACCGTCGAGGACAACCTGGATTTTTCTCTTATCTAAGAAGGATTTAATTATGTTAAGTATTCTACCAGTGATACCATATGATCTAATTTTCCTGAGGAGACCCTCATGCCATACCCTGTCAAAAGCCTTAGATATATCTAGAGCTACCGCTCTGCCCTCTCCCGCTTTGTCCAGTGAATGGTATATACGTTCAGAGATCACAGTTAGGATGTTTGCTGTGGTACGGGCTTGTCTAAATCCATATTGTTTGTCAGTCAGAAGTTTAGCATCTGTAAGGTGATGGACTAGAGCATGGTTAATTAAGGTCTCAAATATTTTGGCAAAAAGTGGGAGGAGGCTAATGGGGTGATAATTTGATGGGTCAGTCCTTTCGCCAGAATTCTTGAATACTGGTACCACAGAAGCAGTTTTCCAACAGCCCGGAAAACAAGCTTCATTAAGGCATTTGTTGTAGAGTTTGGAGAGAACTGGAGCTACTTCGGCTGAGCACTTTTTTAATAGCACAGCTGGGATAAGATCGGGTCCACATGCTTTTGAAGTGTCAAGGTTTTTTATGATAGCATGCACCTGAGCATGGGTGGTTTTCAGATCGTCTAGCGTGGCATCTGTCTGCATAGGAAAGTCAGGTAGGGGGTGGTTGGAAGGGTCCAGTGTGGAGTTTGAGGCAAACCGACTGGCAAGCATGTTAGCCTTGTCGGTTGCTGAGGAGACAACCTCGTGATTGTTGGTTAGTGGGGGAATTGTTGATTGCCCATTATTTACTACACTGTTGTAGATTTTCCAGAAGTCTCGAGTTCCTAGTTTTTGTGCTTCGATGCGCTTTTTAGTGGTTTCCGTAAATTCTCTCTTAGCTGTCGCTATTTCTTTCTTACCGTTATTTCTAGCTTCTATATACTTCAGTCTGTTTGAACTGGACTTATATCGGTTAAACCTACGGTATGCATGCTGCATTTTTTGAGCAATGGCAGTTGCGCAAGTCGACGTAAACCATTGGGGAGCGTGGGGCTTACTATAAAATTTCCACATGGGAACATGCGCTTCGATTGCAGTTTTGAACCAGTCAATGGTCTCGTTTGCACACTGTTCAGCAGGGAGAGAAAAAATATTTCTCCATGGCACATCTCTGATTAGTTCCCTGATGGCTTCCCAGTCAGCCTTTTTTTTTTTTTTTTTTTTTTTTACACAGTGATCACCACTTATCAAGGCCCGGAAGTCACTCAGGGATAAGGGTTATTGCAAGTACATTACGTTAGTGTGGAGATTTGATGAAGTGTTTACTTAAGGGAGCGGTTCATTAGGAATTTGTTAATGTTAGACTTGAACAAATCCAAATTGTAGTCCAGTGGGAAGCAGGCAGACGGAACAGAGTTCCACAGGCGTGCAGTTCTAAGAAAGAAGCTTTGTTCATGGAATCCGCGTTTTGATTTAGGCACAGATATAGAGTGGTGGAAATTTTTCACAGTAGATTCAGCTAGACGGGTGTTTTTCGTGAAAGATTGGCAAGGGGGGACCAGAGATTGGAGTTCAGACGAGCACCTGCCATGGAAATAAAGATAAAACAAGGATAGGCTCGCAACGTCTCTTCTGTGGGAGAGAGGTTGCAGGGTAGAGAAAAGGGCATCCCCCACTAAGCCACGAAGTCTATTTTGTACTCTGTCAAGGCAGGATAGGCTGTTTTTAGCAGCTCCTGCCTAGATATGGCAACAGAATTCCATCCTTGGACGTACTTGGCTTTTATATAGATAGAGAATTGCATCAGTAGTGAGATATCTTCTGGAGCGGTAGAAGGATCCCACCATCTTTCCAGCGACCTTGGCAACAGACTTGATGTACGTGTTCCATTTCAGATCAGGAGTAAAGGTCAAACCCAGAAGCTTGTCAAAACACGGGGCCTCACCCAGACGAGAGCCATCCATCACAATTGATGCCAGATGGGGATCAGAGCGTTGATGATGTAAGGATAGGAGTTTGGTTTTGGATGCATTAAAGGTAACCAGCCACATCTTCCCCCACTGAACCACGCGCTCGAGATCAGAGGAGAGAGAATCAGAGAGAACTTTGTCATTTACAGCCTTTGATGTGTTGCCATAGATGGTCGTGTCATCAGCATAGATGTCAACCAATGAAGTATGTGTTTAGGGAGGTCATTGATGTAGATCAGGAAGAGAGTTGGGCCCAGGATTGACCCCTGAGGGACTCCAGCATTTATATTGCAGGCCTCCGATTTTTGTCCATCTACCACTACTCTTATGAGCCTATCAGAGAGAAATGATTTAATGATTGAGAAAACATTTCCAGTTATACCGTAGCTGGAAATCTTGTGAAGTAGACCCTTATGCCATACCTTGTCGAAGGCCTTTGATATGTCAAGAGCAATTGCCCTAGAAAGGAAGCCTTTGTCAAGAGATTCACTAATCCTGTGGGATAGATATAACCATCAGCACACCTGTGGTAGATCTTGCAGAGTGGAAACCATATTGTGTGTCACTAAGAAGGTTATTCCTGCTGAGGTAGTTGACTATTTTTTTTTTTCATCCTTGGTAGCTAGACTTAAGTCGTGGCTCCTTATGATTCCTTTTGAGGTGTTTAACCTTTCATGAGCGAAGGTTTTACACTCGTAAGTATGGAATTTTTCCATTTCTAAGATATTTTTCGCATCTTTATAATTATCAACTGTGATAAGTAAGTTCCCATACTTCATTTTTTTTACGGTTTTTGGTTTGCTGTTTTGGGATATCACTTTTTCGATTAAGAAAGGAGATAGCTCGCTAGTCTTTTTTTCTCTCATGATCTCAATGACTAAGAATCTTGGGAAGTTTTCTTTATTAATGTTTTTTTGAATATATTCTTGCTCACTGTCTGAGCTTGTGTAATCCGAAACATCGGAGTGAGTCTTTTTGCTTTTTTTGTTATTCATATTGATTTTAATTTTATTTCATCCTTCTTGCTCCCCACCCACCTCGGAGCCCTATATGGGAAGTCTTGGGGGGAAAACCCATTCGCCCCAACAACAACAGGGATACAAGAAGGACATACTCGTCCAACTGGTGGGTCTGAGCACCTGTGCTTCATCCATTTTTACTAAATGTAATTTTCACCGATTTTCAGTAATAATATTTGTTTTCCAGTCATGTCAGATCCATTGTCCAGTTAGTTGATTGACCCATGAGCCACCGCTTTCTAAATCTGTTTATTGTGTGATGTGGGGAGCATGAGTGTATTTTCTTGTTATGTGTGTCAGATTTAGAGCTGGACATGACCAGCCGATTGATCGGAGCAGGCCTCTCCGACCGACCGTCTAAGTGTGTGTTGGGATGGAGAGGAACTTGTTCCTGTCCTCTGCAACTCTCAACTACCAGGATCCCGTTCCAAGGTGATACGGGTCGCCATCTACGGCAAACAGGTAGCCCCGTTGAAGGACTTTTACCCTCTGCTGGGGGGCAGTCAGTGCATTCTAATGCCCCACCTACGGGGTTGGGAAGTAGTGGTATGGGAAGAAAAAAAGAAAAAGAAAAAATAAGGGGAAGGGAAGGGAGGGGAAAAAGGGGGCTGTTGTTTTTGTTTTTTTAGTTTTGCAGAACATAATTAAGTTTTGCAAAGGGAGATAGAAAACAAAAAAGCATATCTGTAGGTGCATTTCGTCTCAAGAAGTCAGTAGACAGCCTGATCTGGTAGCACCAGAAAAATCAGTTGTAAAGTTACACTCTGGAAATTGTCCAATCCTTAGGGTAGGCTGACAAAATGAAAGCATACTACCCCCGTGGATTAAACAAAGGGTTTAATTTGAAATTCCATGCAGATTCCCGAGTTTGACAGAAAAATTATCCGAGTTTGACAGAAAGATTATCCGAGTTTGACAGAAAATTTTCGAGTTTAACAGAAAAATTATCCGAGTTTGACAGAAAGATTCTCCGAGTTTGACAAGACACAACTGGCAGCAACAAATGCACTGTGGGATTGATTGTCAAAGATGTTTCACTGACCGAAACAAAACTTACTTAAGCTGTGCTAGTGTGCAATCATTACAATTGTTTTAAAGCTAATGATAATGATGAAGATGCAAAAGAAGGTCATTTAAAGATATGAATGGCTGATGACAAAAACAGATCACTACTTATTAACCAACCTGAGGTCAAGCTATAAAATATAATAGCAACCCCCCCCCCCAAGTCCAATGGTTCCTCATTATGGTAGGGTCAGAGCTCTGAAACAGTCCAGCCAGGGTATTTTTTCCATTGGCAACAAAATCAACAGTCATTATAATGTTCCTGTCGATCGTGGGTATGATGCTCGTCCTGAGGTTCACTATCCCATGCTTTGCCTTCTTTCTTTGAGAAGGGTTGTTATTGCTTATCGCCAAGGTGCCCCTACCGAGAATGCATTTTTTGCATGTCAGAATGCTCCTCCTCTTCAGCTGTGATTTTTCAATCCCACTTTCTGACCCTTGTGTCACATTTCTCGTGGTGGGAAAGAAATAGATACAACAGGCAGATATATCATCCAGCAATATTATGATCACAACCAACAGAGCTCAAATGAAAATCTAAAAAGAATTAACATCAGGATGTGTACCGTCTCATCATCTCTGTCTCTCTGTCATTACCAAAAGCATGCCAGGTTTTGACATGCAAATTCATAGATTGTGAGGATAACAAAATTAATTCTTTGCATGTGCAACCTCTATTCCTTTGTGTGTTCTCAACATAACCATCCCAAACTTTCTATGTAAATGCTCAGCTTTGCTGTGTTGGATATTGGAGGTAAAAACTTACAATCTTACAGCTATTATAATTACAACCAACAAGGAGGGAGGATTTACATCAGATCAGACAATCCTGGGGTACAATTTTCTCAGTGTAGAAATCAACAACATCAAAAGACTTGTTCGGATAATTTACTTTGATAAATTGTTAGTGATAAGTATTAACAAATAAATCTTGTGTAAAAATGATCAAATTGATAGAATTTGGAAAAAGATTTTACTTACCTGTAAAGCGAGCGAATTATGGGCAAACTGAATAGATTTCTCTTTGGCAGCATCTTGTAGAATTCTAAACATGGAACACAACGATGTAGGGATCGTGTAGATATGTTCTGAGACTTGTCGAATTAATTCCAGCACAGACGATTCAACTTGATCTCGAGCACAGCCTTTGGAGAGAGAAGAAAAAAGAATAATTAGAAAATTACTTTTTAGTATTACTACTTGTGGTGAGACTTTATAATGAATTATTCAATTTTTTTTTAACAGTCACTAAATAGATTGTTTTAGTGAATTATATATTGTTATTATATATCATTATTATATATTGTTATTATTATTATATAAATTTTTATAAAATATTGAACATAAATAGCTAGTCATGTGAATAGTTTTGATTACTTGATGATTAAGCACTTTTATCAGTTTGCTCTGCCCCTTATTTGCTGTGGGACTTGATTGAGGCAGGAAATGAGATCAAGGGACAAGTAGTGTTCACTTCCTCATTCTAACAACTGCTGGCATGAGAAGTACATGGTAACCATAACTTCTCTCATTGTTTTGGGAGTTTGTTTATTTCCTCCTCTCTACCTTCCTATCAAAATACTTTCTCCTGTTTCCTTTTTGAATGTTATCTATTTTTTCCTTTGTAGTTTTCACAGTGATTATGGAATAAAATTGATAACATCAGTACGAAGCATCAACCTCTTTTTTTCTTTCATGGTCATTACAACTTTTTTATTCTTTCATTTCTTTATTAAGGCCAACTATTAATAAATAGAGAGTCATGAAACAGATGGCAGACATAGAATAAAAGTCATAAAACAAAATACATTTAAAGAAAATAAGAAATCGGTCACTTGATGAGTAAATTGCAAATTAAGGTTAATTAAACCATGTAAAACAGATTTTTTCAAACATAACTTAATCCCAAAACTGAATACTTTAGCATGTATTTTGTATGATTAAAATATAGGGGAAAAAAAAGCTCTGAGAAACAAACGTTTCTCAACTCGTCTTTGATATAATATTATGCTCACTTCATCAGATCAGCTGATGCTCTATAATTGGTTCTGCAAACACAAAAGACGATATAATAATCAGCCATCTCGTGAGAAAGTTGTGCTTTAACATTTTCAAGTTTAAAAAAGACATCACAGATTAAATACCCGACCCACACCAAATCAGTAAAAAGGATAAAAAGTGGCGACATACCTTGTTGTCTTTTGGTTCGAAAGGCAGCAATACTTTGGGGGACACAACCACAAGGAAGATCAGCTATAACGGACATCACAGATTCAATCTCACGTGTGCTATTTGGGCGATTCAATAATTTTTTTAGCACAGGCTTCAACACTCTGAAAAGAAAAATTAATTAATTAAAGCACAGGCAAGAGTTGGAGCTGGTGTGATTACAAAAGTTAGAAATGGATTGCTAGTGAGGATTGAGGATATGCATGGAAAGAAATAATACGAAACTAGTATGATGTGTAAAATAAGATATGCATCAAGTATGATGTGTTAGTATTTCCAGTTGATTTTTTTTTTATTTTAGTTTGTCAATCACATTAGTTGTATAGAGCTTTGTAAATAGAGTTGAAAACTGTTTAAATTATGAAAATATCCCTAGTAATTCAAAAGTTATGAGAATTTAAAGTTTGGAAATTTGGGATTCAAAATAGACATTATTTTACACAAAAGTTACCTGCAATCATACTCTAATTCACCACAACAAAGTCAGTAATTTTGTCAACATTTCTTTATTTCTGAAGCAATTTTGTTAAAATCTAATATTATGTAAAATTGTGTTTTAGATTTTGCGCTCATTTTATGTATTGCTATGTTTTAACTCATTATTCAGAGAATAAAAAGGTTAGAGATATATTTTTTTACATTTTACTTTACTACAAGATTATTTAACATTTTCATTTTTAAAGACTTATGTATACACATATATAGTATTAATGTGATGACATTTAGACACTATCTTCTATTAATAAATACTCAGGGTTTTTGTGTGTACCTTATCATTTTATTAAGAACTTCTGTTAAGTTTACTTGGTTGTGTTTCTGCTTCCATTGGTTGAAAAAGAAATATACAACTTTAAGGTGCATTCTGATTGGTTGTACACTTTCAAAAATATTAACAAAGATTTAAACTTTAATTGTGAAAATAAATTACCATCGCATTTTCAGCTGTTTGAAGTAAATACTGTTTTAACTTGCTGTAAATAAATATTTCGATAGATAACTTTTATCAAAGGAATAATGTTAGAATTTGAGTGAAATGTAATATCAAAACAAAATTATATTTTCAATTAAATTCTTACAATATTCATAAAAGATTTTAAAAACATAAACAATTCTTTCTGCTTTGAAGAATGAAATCTATTAAGAAATAAAGTCTCCAAAATCTTTTAATAGAAATTAGAAAACGCCATCTTTAAATTTTATTCCACAAAGGTAGCATGCTCTTGTAGTGGACAGCAAGTATGACCTCTAACGTCAGATGGTCACCACTTGTTGAGATCGGGTTTATCAATCTGTAGAGAGCGTGTTCAATATTTCATAGAGGCTGTTACATTGAAGGTCGAAGATAGGCGGTCGCCACTTGTTGAGATATTCATTTTGCATGTCCCAAAAACAATCAACAGTAAAAACCAAGTTTACCAAATAGATTTAAAGAAGATATTAAAGGAAGAACATTTAAGTTACAATATATACAAATAAGATGGGTTTTTTTTACTTGAAATATGTAAGGATAATAAGAAAGTGTTTGTGTACTTGCATGTATGTATACAAATGAGCATGCATGAAGTTGAAAGTTTTCATTGTGTTCATACATTCATTGTGTATACATATATAAACTTAGAATGTTCATTGTATGTGTGTGTGGGTGTATACGAGTTTGTTAATATAAACACGTGTATTCATTCTTACCTTGAAAAAGAATGTACTTTCGTTTTATCTTAAACGTAAGTATTTGCTAACCAAGGCAAACGGAAAAGAATGTGTGCTCATATGGATGATTCAAATGAAAGAGAGAGAGAGAGAGAGAGAGAGAGAGAGAGAGAGAGAGAGAGTGGTATATAACGGAAGTGGGTAAAGAAAGTGAAACTGGAAGTAGAGAACGCCATCAGCTAGATAAACTGAAAATCACGACAAGGGTAAATAATCAGTGAAAAATTGAGATATGGTTGTGTATGCGTGCAACATATCTAATAGCATATCAGTTCGAAAAAGCATCTGCCCATACTCTCATTCCATCAGCAATGACTGGATAAAAGTCCTAGGTAATTCACAATTGTATTTTTGAGTGTCACCTGCACTGAGGATTGAACCAGCAGAATGTAATGTTATAAGTGAATTTTCCCAAGTACTTATTCACTATGCTATGGGTCCTTGCACACAATTCTAGTATGAATTTTAAGAGTCTTAAACATATTTTGCTTTATAGATACACAATCTTACTACTTATTATTACTACATACATATTTTATTATTTATTACTACTTATATATAAAAAATATATATATATATGTTAACTATTTATATATTTAATTATCTATAATTAACAATTCCCATAAATGTAAAAATAACACACTAAAGATGAGAACAATAGTTTGAAGAATCCAAATCAAATTACTGTATGTATGCAAAGCATCATATCTCTTGATCCTCTTAATCATTTGTTGGGACCATCAAAGAAAATTTACACATAAACATGTGAAACAATGAATCAAAAGCTTTTTTTCAAGGCCATGTATGCTATATTTCCAAAGAAGATGATAAAATATTGTTTGTCTTTTTGTTAAACAATGTATCATTGTCTTTCATCAGAAAATTGGAGGCAAGCAATAATTTGCATTTTTAAAAGCATATATTGCATTCAAAAATTTAGTCGATATTTACTTGATTCTTCCTTTTGTGCAGTTTACATTTATCATGCATTTTAAATTTTCCAGTTAAAACGATATCATTTGAATTGAATAACTCCAACACAAAAAGGTTATCAATTCACTTTCATGTTGAAATTATTTATTAAATTAAACGATTAACACTAGTATAACTGGATTAAGAGCAGAAGATCTTCAAAAGTTCTTTCGGTTAGAGTGTCTGAAATAATGTTATCTTATGTTATCTATTTCTTCTATTATATAAAGGGCAGTTGTTTGTGTGTTTGTATGTCCAGCTAAAACTACAAAAATACACAACGAACACATACAAGTTGGTATTTTTTTTTTTTTTAATCAGTGTAACCCCGGAAAAATAATATTTAAAATTTAGAAAAAAAAAAAAAAAAATTTTAATTAAATATTTATATGCATTATATATAAATTTTAAATATTTATATATTTATTTATTTATTTATTTATCAAGAATTACCATCATCAAGAATGATTTTTAATATAATCATGTAGTAATATCACCCAGGAAATGAGTCAGCAGTTTTTCAAATTGAAGGATGCTAACTCTGGATTTAATTTATTGTTTCATAATTAATGTCATTTCTCTACAAAAAAAGGGGAGGGAGAAACTTAGTTTTCATAATGCTCTGAAGGTATCCTTAATTTTACTTCACGCTTTCAGGAGAGCTCTGAAGACCTCCTAAGTTATATTGTTTCACACTGCACATAAAAAGAAAAAAGGAATTTCTCTTCTATGGTGGGTGGATAAAAAATTTAACACTATTTAACATCTATTTTGTTTTTTTAATGACCTCAGGCAATGCAGGGTAACACTACATATAGGAAAAAAAAGCTTTAGGTAAATAAATGTTGATTAACACACATCTAGCATAATAATAGATTGCATTAATTAAATGAATAAGGCAGTGTTAGATAACTAGAAAAAAAATGGAACAATTAGCAAAATTGTAATATTTCACCTGAGTGTAAATGGCTTCAGCATGTTAAAGATAGTTTCTAACCAAACCGGAATCTGTAAAGACAAAAATAATAACATTTACAATTTAAAAAAATAAATATAACATTAAAAAATATTGGTCCCTCCCCTAAGTACCCGAATATCATTCTATAAAGAATTCTTGATAGAAAAATATCAGGGAAAACAATGCCAACAAAGGCATCATGAATTATGCTAAATAAGAACAGCAGTGACGTCAAAGTTACAAGAATACACAGATTAAATCTCATAACATCTTCAATCGAGTTTATCCCTTCTCCAATCATCATATTTGGTTCAACATTTGTTTTACATGCTGGCATGTGGTGGATGGCTTCTAGAAATTGACTTGATTTAATAATTATTTTTCATACTATTGCTCAATATTTATATAAATCATTAAAACAATAGCATGAAATAAAAAAGCTATTATAATAAAAAAAATAGCTTGGAAATTTCTAGGTTTGAAATACCATATCTGAATAACAGTAACGCAATTACTTTCTGTGATCATGTTTTGAGTTACTTCCCTTTCACTGATTGTACTGACTATACTGATTATACTGACTATACTGACTATACTGATTATACTGACTATACTGACTATACTGATTCACAACTGCATTAATAAAGCTGCAATGTAAGGGTTGTCATTCATATTTAACTTTGATAAAAAAGTAATTTTCTTAATTTACAATGAAATTACTAAAAAAGCTCAAACAAATTTTAACATTCCTACTCAAAATAAATTGCAAACATGACTATATCTTGGATTATTTTTCTCTACACCTTCCACCAGGTAATATGTCTCCACTTGAGTAACACTTGATAGGCATAGTGTGTGTATATATATATATATATATATATATATATATATATATATATATATATATATATATATTAACACTAATTGGATTTTAATAATACTGCCAAGAAATATGGAAATACAAAAATGAATGTTACACCTGTATAAAGGTAAATAACACTGGAAACATGATCATCTAAAGGTTAGTGCATTTACTGAAATAATTGTACTGTAAAACTTATAAACCATTCATACTGATGATTCTGGATTATGTATGTGGCAGGTAGCATATGATGATAAGCTGTATAAAAAAAGAAAAACCTCCGAAATTGTGAATGTATCAAACTGTCAGTGAGAAGTACTATCTCTAGTCGATGTGACTTTTGCTATTTAGTTTTTATGCATATTTTTAGTGCTGATGAATGTGCTACTGGTATAAGAATGATAAAAAACATATATGCAGAGAACTATACATAAATATCAGTAAAGGGCCAAAACAATTGTACACTTTTATAGTAAACTAGCAGTTCAGCCTGGCTTTGCTCGGGCCCTATGTACTGTTCATAACTTTATGTACATATGTACACATATATTAAAAAGTTTAACTCATGCCCAGGTAACCTAAATCTAAGATTTCGAGTGTTTAGACCCCAAATTGGCAGAGGAGTTTGGTAGAGTCTGCAAAGGTCAACTCTTTCAACTTTGACCTCTTGGCAGCCAAATTTTCACCCAAAAATTGATTAAAAATATTGCTGCATGTCTGATTACCTTTTATGTAAAATTTCAAATGTTTAAACCCAAAATTAGTTGAATAGTTTGCTAGAGACCGCAAAGGTTAAATCTTTTGAACTTTGACCCTTCAACAGCCAAATTTTTGATCAAAAACTGATTAAAAAGCTTGCTCCATGTCTGAATACACTTTATGTAAAATTTTAAATGTTTAGACCAAAAATTGGCTGAGTAATTCGGTAAAGACCGCAGAGGTCAAATTGTTTTTTTTAACTTTGACTCCAATTTTGACCCCTTAAAATTTATTGTTTTCGGTTCAAATCAAATTAAAAAGTTTGATCCATGTCCAAGTAAACTACATCTAAAGTTTCAAGTGTTTAGACTCAAAATTGACGGAGGAGTTTGGTAGAGTTTTCAAAGGTCATATCATTGAACTTTGACCCCTTGACAGTCAAATTTCCCAAATCTTAATACCCCTTATGTCAAATCTCGAGTCTGCAGACTGAAAACTGACAGAGTAGTTTGGTAGGAAAATATACACACACAGACAATGTCACTGTTATATAGTTACTAGCAGTTCAGCCCGGTTTTGCTTGGGCCCTCTGTACTGTTCATAACTTTATATGCATATGTATATATTAAAAAGTGTGCATATGTATGGTAATACCTTTCTATATAATAGGGTTCCTTAACTACCACAGAGAAAAATTGCTAGGGACTGCAGAAGTCAGATTTTTTTTTATTTTGACCCTAATTTTAACCTCTTAACATTTATTGTTTTGAGCTCAAATCAAATTAAAATGTCTGACCCATATCCAAGTAACCTACATTTAAAATTTCAAGTGTTTAGACCCAAAACTGGCGGAGTAGTTTGATAGAATCTACAAAGGTCAACTCTTTCAACTTTGACCTCTTGGCAGCCAAATTTTCGCCCAAGAACTGATTAAAAAGCTTGCTGAAAGTCTGAATACCCTTTATGTAAAGTTTCAAATGTTTAGACCCAAAATTAGCTTAATAGTTTTCTAGAGACTGCAAGAGTCAAATCTTTTGAACTTTGACTCTTTGGAAGCCAAATTTTCAGCAAAAAAAATGATTAAAAAGCTTGTCCTATGTCTGAATACCTTTTATGTAAAATTTCAAATGGTTAGACCAAAAACTGGCTTAATAGTTTGCTAAAGACCGCAAAGGTAAAATCTTTCGAACTTTTACCTTTTGGAAGCCAAATTTTCATCAAAAAATCAATTAAAAAAGCTTGCCCTATGTGTGAATACCTTTGATGTAAAATTTCAAATATGTAAACCAAAAATTGGCTGAGTTATTTGTTAGAGACCACAGAGTTCAAATTTTTTTTAACTTTCACCCCAATTTTGATCCCTTATCATTTACTGTTTTGGACTCAAATTAAATTATAAAGTAAGATCCATGTCCAAGTAACCTATATATAAAATTTCAAATGTTTACACCTAAAATTGGCAGAGGAGTTTGGTAGAGTTCTTAAAGGTCAAATCGTTGAACTTTAACTCCTTAACAGCAAAATTTCTGGCCGAAAACTGATTAAAAAGATTTTCACAAATCTCAATACCCCTTATGTCAAATCTCGAGTCAGCAGACTGAAAATTGACAGTTATTTGATAGGGATATGTACACAGACAGACAGACACACACACACACATAGATATTTTCACTTTTATGGATATACTAGCATGAGTGCCCGGCGTTGCCCAGGTGTTTGGAGGTGTATGCTGAGCAAAAAAAAAAATAAATAAAAATTAAAAAATAAAACGGTCAATTTTTTAAAAAACTTTGACCCCTATTATGACCCCTTAACATTTATTGTTTTGGGCTCAAATCGAGTTATTAAGTTAGATCCCTGTCCAAGGAACCTATATCTAAAATTTCAAGTGTTTAGACCCAAAAAGTTCTCAAAGGTCAAATCGTTGAACTTTGACCCCTTAACAGCCAAATTTCTGTCCGAAAACCGATCACATAGATTTTCCAAAATCTCGGTGCCCAGTATATCAAATTTCGAGTCTGTAGACTAAAAATTGAAAGAGTTATTGCATAGGGAAATGTACATAGACACACAGACAGACAAACACATAGACATGTTCACTTTTATAAATATAATAGATAGATATAGATAAAGCTGAACCTTTTTTGAGCAAAAAAAAAAAAAAAATGAGTGATTCCCAGTGAAGCAATGTGTGTGAGTGTGTGTGTATATATATATATATATTCACACAGCATATATACCTATGAAATATTTGTACAATTTAGTAACATTTACACATTGATATTCTTTCTTTTCTTACCGTTGGATTAGGATAATTGCAGGCACCCAGTTGTTCAATCATATTCCACTGATTGTAACTGCAATCAAAGAAACAATAAATATATTAATTTATAAAATATATTTACGTGGAAATATGTTTATTAAATTATATTTCATCTTTTATTTATAGCAATCCTTTAATTTGTGAAGCGCAATGTAATTAAAGAGCATATAAAAAATAAATGACAGAAGTTAAATTTCAAATTTCAAGATGTTGACCACCTTACCATTTATTCCGTTAAGTTATATATACCTCATACCATTATCCCTCCATTCCTGTGTTTAAATGTCGTTTTTATGCAACTTGGTGAAAATCTTTCTCCAGTTCTTTGATTGCACCGTTCGGGAGCATCGGGAGCATCACTAACAAAACAAAATCTTGATTCATCTAACCAGAAAACATTCCTAAATCAGTCTGTATCTTTCTTGCCATAACATGAGAAAAATCTCTTACTATCATTGACGTTCTTCTTAGATAAAAATGGCTAATTTGCACACCTTTCAGAGGAAAATCCCATTTCTTTCATTGGTCAAGATATTGTATATCTAGAAAGAGAATTTCCAGCCCCTGTTTTGAATTCTTTGCTATGGTCAACATAAGTTTTCTTTCGAGACTTCAAAACAGTTAATTTAAGCCTGTGGTCATCCTTCAAAGTCGATGCTCTAAGGCAACCAGATCCAGAGTTCCCTTTTCACAAGCGTTCGATTTCGAACCTTTGACCAATTCACTTCACTACAGAAAGAGATTTCACATTTTCTTTTTTTTAAATATCAAAAATCTGCTTGTAAATCATTTTGGACTACTTTAATCCTACAATTCGGTTTTTTATATCCTCACCAAGATGCAGTTTTACCATTTTTAGGATTAATTTTTCCACTTATTATTATACGCTATAATAATAATAATCTGCAAAATAGAAATTTTCAGTTAAAATTAACAAAAATTCATGGAAAAATATTGAAAAATCGATTTCTTCCTTCTTTCACTCTTGGCCCATTTTTTTTTGCTCATGAGTGTATATCTCTATTATTCACTTGTTATGACATAATTTGACTCATATCTTTTAACATGTGACTTTTAAATCAGGTTTTCAACCTGTTATTTTTTAAATCTATTTTGTTTGAGTTTTTTAACACTCTACTAGCCAAGGCCGCATTCCTGGCTCTTTTGTTCTATTGTTCTACTAACCCATTCCAAATTCCGAACGTATAACATATTTACGGACAAACAATTATATTCTTTTATCTAATATTTTTAACTTTTAATAATAATAGCAATTTTCCTACAATCAACAATCAGTAATGTAACTCAATGTTGCCCCCATAATCTAACAATATCACTATCAGTGAGAAAAGATTTGATGCCTAGAAAGACATTTTCAGATATTCTATAGCTAGCAGAATTGTAAAGCAAAACTTTTTGCCAAATCTTAATGAAGAACTTTGATACATCCATTCCTGATAAACCGCCCCCTTAAGTAAGACACTTTATCAAATCTCCATTACTAATGATTACTACAATATTATCCCATAGATTACTGTACACACAATAACCCTTATCCCCAAATGGCCTCTGGGCCTTGATAAGTGGTGACTACCATGTTAAAAAAAATTTAAAAAAAAAAGAAGAGTTATCACCCTAAAAATGAAGCCCTTGTGAAGGGTCCTGCTAGCTTCTGTTATTTCTCTTCTGATTATTATCACCAATGATATTCATCTCAAGCTTCAGCTGATATGCTCTCCTGCCTTCTTTACACAATAATGCAATTGGAAATCAGGTTCAGTATTGCATCTGAATAAAAAAAAATTCCTTTATCCTTTACTTTGTATTTCCTGTGGTGATCATTAGCAAGCAGGTGCTTCAGCAGAGAAAACATGGCAACATCAGGTAAAAATATCATGCACGAAAACCGGAAGTTACATTTCTGCAAAGGAAGAACTGCAATACATGGTGCACATAGTTGTCATCATTCATTGAAAAATTCAAAAGAGTCTATGGTAGGAATGAGTGAAAGACACATTACCACAGTGCTGCTACCTTGCAGATTACAACATGGTTGTCTTCAAACACAGAGTGCTTTTTAGAGGCAGTAAATTTTAAATTGGCAACTATTTTCTTTAATTGTAGATTTGGCCATTATCGGTTGTTTTAAGTTGGGCTTGGTTTGGCAATTCATCATGTGGTTTCAGCAAGACAGAGCCACATGCCACACAGCATAGGATACAACCAATTTAGAGAGAAACATTTGATGAACAAATAATTTCATGAAATGGACTTGTTAACTGGCCACCTCGTTTGCATGATTTAACTGTATTAGATTATTTTTTTGAGGATATGTAAAGTCCCATGTCTATGCTGATAAACCAAACAATGGATCACTGGAAAGACAACATTCAAAATGTTATTGCTAAAATAAAGCTTACTTTAATGTGTAGAGTTGTGAAAATTGGACATCTAGATTACACAATATATATGCAAGCTGAAATTGTATTTAATGATAAATGCAAAAAATTAATCTTTGGAATAAACCACATATTTGTATGATAAAAATATTTTTCTGTGATTTATTTTAATGTTTGCCACCTCTAAAAAGAAATCTTTTACAATGCCAACAGATATATAATCAAATTTAGTTCATTCCATTAATCATTTTCTATCCTTTCATAAGGTTCTTCCTCTTTCAATTATCATTCCATTTTATTAACTGTTGTAGTGTATCCACCTTATGGATAATAATGAACTCTTCCACTTATGAATACATGGAGAATATGTCTCTCTGTGTTAGCACACAAGTTATATCCAAGTTATGGATACTTGGCAGTTAGACTGACATATAACCCTAACACTCTTTATTATATTTACTTTTAGATCCAATATATTTTGTTTCCACCCAACACAAAGTTGTCTTTTTGCTGGACCCTTATGGAATTACATTAATCCTTCTGCTTGAATGGCTTTCACCAAAATCCTTCACCTAATTAAGGATTCAATAATTATGCCTGTTCCCAGTTATAAATTCTACTTTTATATTTGCTAAGCCTTTTATAGATATCACCTTCGGAAGAACAGATTGAATTCTCCTTAAGTTAGTAGTTGTTTTGTGTTTGTATACTTAAAAACTACATAAGTAAAGGAGAGATGGGTGAATACTTACCGATCAATAACAGGTAGAATAACACGGCCCAATCCATCAGGAAAGTGTACAGACATATGCAACAGGACAGTACACATGGAATTGAAGAGCCGTTTCAGCAGGATTTCTTTTTCTGTGAGTGCCACTGAGCTGCGTCTGTCAAGCCTCTGGACGCAGCCCCAGTCACCCTGTGACAAACTCTGGGTCATGAACAGTATAGGCAAAGTGTAGTTTTTCATTACAACAGCCTAAAAAATTTTAATTGGAAAAGAAACAAAAGTGTGAGAAGCCAAGAAATCTGATTTCAAATGATACAAGTTATTTTTTATAGTGTTTTCATGCACATACACACATATAATGTATATATATAATAGGATAAGCTTATTATTGAAAATTTATTCAAATTTTCATATAAGCATTATAAATCTGTAAGGAAGGTATACAAAATTTTAATTATCCGACAAGGAGGACAAATAAACAAGAAAGACCTTATTCCACAGTTTCCAAAAATGGAATTCTTCTCATCAAAGGAAAGAAGTTTGAAAAATATACAATAAATTTTGCAGGTTAATACATTAAAAGAAACTACAAACATGAAATCAAAATTGCATCAAAAAATTTATTAAACAGTGTGACAGTTTGTAGGGGTTCAAAGAGATTAAGGAACGGGAAATAGGCAGAAAAAGAATACAGTAAAAATCCAAGGAATAAGAAGGTGAAATTCAGTATAGGATAAATCCAAAATAAGTCCATTGAAAATCTGTTGGTAATCCATAAGGAATGAGAAAACAGAATTATTGATGTCCAGGGTAAATTAAAGCTTCCAGAAAAAAAACATCAGATCATGGAGAAATGAAGTTCCACTACAGTATCTGCACCAATGTGATATAAGGCCACTAACTTTGAGCATTCATTGCATAATATCACTTCAACTTACAAATGTGGATTTTTTTTATTATCTTCAAGTTTTATTTAAAAAAAAAAAGCATGATAATCTTACCTGAACAACAAGTGGCCACAGAGGGGTTGGTTGACTGACCAGCAGTTTTGTATGAATATACAAGGCTACGGTAGTTTGGAGATCACCGTAACTAATGGAAAAAAAAAGTTGAATAAATGTTAACATTCTATATCAATTAAATATCCAAACTAAATGTCATATGATTCAAACTGGAAGTTTATTCTTAATATAGAAAGGATATCGAGAAAGCCCACAAAGATTATTAAAAGCATAGGCAATTTGGGTAATTGACAGAGATTGAAAAATGAGTATAACAAAACTTTTAGCACATAGAATTATCTTGTAGAAAAGATGGCATGAGATGATAATATCTTGATATATACCTAGGGGATTTGCTGAGCACAGACGGTGCATGTGGACGCAGTACAACCACAAGGGTGAATGCCGCATGGGCAAAATTTGGCACTTTTGCATTACACGGAAGGTGCCATTTTTTTGGGTGCGTTTCACTAAATTGTTGCCAGATGGTGCTTCTCTGTCAAAGAGCAGACTATATTTTGTTACAGTAACAAATTTACTTTAATTCAAAAAATGTTTCGGAAAAAAAATCCAATGTGGCTAGAATTCGAAAAATGCTTCATTTAAATTATTACATTGTTCAGAAAAAAAATCCAATGTTGCTTTAATTCAAAAATTGTTTGATTAAAATTATATTTTCTTCTGCAGACTTTTCACTAAATGTTTTTACAATTATATAATGATACATTTTTATACAATAAATGTTTTTACAATTATATAATGATACATTTTTATACAATAAATGTTTTTACAATTATATAATGATACATTTTTATACAATAAATGTTTTTACAATTATATAATGATACATTTTTATACAATAAATTTTTTTACAATTATAGAATGATACATTTTTATACAATAAATGTTTTGGCTTTCAAATATTTTTGTGTTCGGAAAAAAAACATCTATTTGTTATTTATTTGATGTCTTATTTGACCAAGAAGAAATTGGAGTTATTGCCCCCTAACAATGGTGCCATCCGTGTAATGCAGAAGTGCCCCAAATGTTGTGAATTGCTGCCTCTGATAACATCCAGAGTAATTTTATAGCAACTGTGTCAGGAATGTCATGTTATATGGCAGCAAAAGCTGGATCCTTTCCAAGTTCTCTCTCATCCAACTACAATACAATGACAGATGGTGTTGCAATGTGAAATGTGATCAAACCCAACTCATTAGGTGGAAGGATATGCTGAAAGCACATTTGCCAACATGAACGTTATGCTACGAACAAATCGTTTACAGTCATGTGAAATGTTTATCCTCCTGGATAAACCATTACAGAAGCATGGATATCTTTAATTGTAGGAAAGTTGGCCAACAAATGAAAACTTGGAATCAGATGATTAGACGATATCTTGCAGAGCAAAAATCAAAGACAGTTTGCACTCATTGAATTGTGACGAGTGAAGAGTAATCTTGCATCATATAAAAAAATGATCACTCGGCAAGAGAGAAAATGTCATTAAATGCATAGAGAAAGAGAAAAGAACACCCAAAAGTGTGTGCTTGGGAAGAGAAGCTTTTATCACTCATCCACAATATTAGTATAAAAAAGAAATAACAGATTTATTTTGTAAAATGAATATATATTTTGTATTATTTAGATTCTTCAGACTACTGTTCTCATCTTGAGTTTTATTTCACAGCCTTCCAGTTGCATAACAGAAAGAGAGTCACAGAAATAAGAGTGATAGATACTTTATAACATAAGAATAGGGGAGGATAAACAGTATTCAGTGAGAAACATTGTGAGTGATAGCTAGCAATTTAGTAAGAGATGGTCACTAGGTGATTTAATTTAAAATTGCAACTAATTAAAACAATAAAAACATAAGTTTTTAAAATGTAACTCAATCCCAAATTGAGGTATATTTTAGTATGTAGTTTGTGTGATTAATATTTGTTGTCCTAAAGTTTGTCAAGTCAAGCCATATTTATTATTAACTATCGAGAGGTATCCGGCGTTGCCCGGGTGTTTTTCGGGGTATGTGAAAAAAACCCGAAGCATTGACGACGCGCAGTTGGAAAATAGTAAAGTGTTTAAAAACAAACAGGTGCGCGTTTTTGATTGACGTGACGGCGATAGGTATTCAGCAGTTACGATTTTGTGCGGGACAGTTTTTAATAAATCGGCTTGTTTGTTTTTAAAAACCAGCTCCCTATTTATTAGGAGGAGTGAAATGAAAGCTACAGTCTGATATGACGAAGTCGACAAACTGGCTTTCGGCCTGTGATTAGAGTCGAGTTTCACTTTTTTTTATACCGAAAACCAAATGTAACGCGTGCCGATGCGGGAAATGTCGAATAATTAACGTTTGAAAATCAATAAAATTAAATAGACAGGTGAGCTCCGTGGGTAATTCTGAGATATTACAATTTATAGATGATATAAAAAGTTTTAAGAAGTTGTGAAGCGAGCAAGCGCTTCTTTGAAAGAAGCCTTTCGTGGACATCTAGGAAAAGCGAACATACATACACACATACATTTTCGCTTTTATATACATAGATTAGCTGTATTTAACTGGTGTTGCTAAAAAGATGGGTTTGAGAAAAATATTTCAAAATATAACATTTATATTTTTGTTTAAATAGGAGTTTTTTTAATTTGTTCTCATTTTATTGTTGATTTTAATAAATACTTCATTAATAAGAGAAACATAATTCAATGTGTAATAATCAAAGTTATATACAAGTGAGTAAACACTAACAGAATATCTTGTCTAATCGTTTTATAATTACAGAAACAATTATATATCATTTTTATAAGACTATCTGAAAAGATATTGAGCCTTTTGTGTGTCCAAGGACTGAGGTCTTAAATCAGCTCACTTCCATTTTGAGAAGTTTTTTCATGTTATATTTAAATACGAGAGAGAGGAGGTCACATTTGTTAATTAGGGTATTAAATGGCAGAAGATTTTTGATAAGGTGCAAAAATGTCTCTTTAATTTGATTGGCCACACTTTTTCTCTATAACCTCTCTCTCACAGACGTGATGTTGCTAGTCTCAGTCTTTTTAAAAAAATACTATTATGGCACATGTTCTTTAGAATTGTCAAATCTATTTTCTGCTTTGTTTGCTACAACTAGTTTGATTCATTGGTAATTCATTGTTTTCATACCTCATTATAATATAGCTTCCTATTCCGGTAGCTTCTTTCCATGAGCTGCAAGTTGGGGAACTCTCGTCCTGCTGACTGTTTTCCTCCTACCTACAGTCTTGATCTTTTCAAGACTTCTGTTTTTGCTAGCTATTTACATCATGTGGCTTCACACCCTTTCTGGAGCAATTTCCACAGGAAAAACGAAGTTCTTTCCCTTGAATCAACTTACTTTTTCTGTTCAGGTTGCAACAGACCTGGTTGAATCCATGACATCCAATGGGAATTGTAGCTTCTGTTGTCATCAACAAGCAGTGAATTACGACTGAAAGAGTTTTCTTGCTGGGTTTGGTGAATTTTCTTACATGCTCTACAAAAAAAAAAAAAAAACAGATTTAGTTTTAATACTGAAGCTGTCATCATTGCAATCAGCAGAGTGTAGCACAATTCAATTGCGATTATAAAAAGTAAATAATCTAAATGTAGATTCATTTATCAACGTTGAGTTCAAAATTGTATTTCGAGTTAATTCAACTTTAGATTGTGCCATGGTCTCTGATTCCAAGTTTTCATCTTAATAGAGGCCATTTGGAAATGACAATAGCATCTTTGAATCACACCAAAAACCACACCAGCATTTAATTTAAATTGGATATGAATGTTTTAGTGAAGGAAGAAAATGAAAGATATATATATATATATATATATATATATATATATACATACATATATATATATATATATGTGTATATCTGATACTTGACTTTTGCATATTAAAATGGATATAAATGAAACATTCAAAGAATAGAAGAGTCACAGGCAGCAAGTACTACCTACTGTTTCACTCTTATATTCCAAGTAAACTAGCGAAAAAAAAAAAGCCTATGCAAAGCAATTTCCAGAAGTTTCAGAAACCTGGACTTATTTCTTTCCCACATAAGAAGTTACGACTTTATTTAAGTAATATATTTAATATCTACAATTACTATAAACTCGCTTGTACTAAAAATGTGGCTTCCTTGCTATCTATAACAAACCACGTGATATAGTTTGCCTTACTTTCAATTATATCTGTACCCGAAATATACAGTGATCTTAGATACGTCACTAAGACTATTTCTGAACAGATACACAATGCTTTGTGCCTGACCTAATTGACTGTTTTTAACTACAAATTCCGACGTGACATGTACTAATAGTTTCTCATTATGGTAGAAACACCCCTCTTTTGTGTGCTACATATACCCAATATATTCTTTTCCTCCAAGACGACTGCCATTGTCTGATTTGCATGTTAAATAAATAAAAAAGAAAAAAAATGAAAAAAAAATTTTTTTTCTATAACTAAATTTTACTTGACTATAAATTCTAATAATTAATTCTACTGTATTCTGTAAGTTAATCCTCTCCTAAAAACTAACAGTCTATTATACTCCCCAGATACTACTAACACTCATACATTACACAAACCGTGGAAGGGGGTCCTTAGCTTTCAGCCCTTAACCTTCGCATGCTGACCGATTGGAGGTCACTATCACTAAACATCTACACATTTCTACCGCCAAGGCGTACATTATTTTATTCTTAACCAGGTAGATACTTACTAGCTATGGTCTATACTTAGATTTACAGCTATCTACATTGCATAGCAATAGCTGTCTCTTCCTTAGTTTTGCAATGATAAATACAAAAACTGAACCGATACTCTGTAATGCAAAATACAACTTCATGATTTATAAATGAAAGCTGAAGATATCTTCATTAGAAGTAGAAACATACTTAAAACTTACAACTTCCATATATTCGCATCTGCTGGAAATCTGTCCATATATCTATTTACTTTATTATACATACTGAATACGCCATAGCTTATAATTTTATTTCCAATTTATACCTGTACTGTATTGTACTTCATATCAAAAATGACGTTACTTGTATCTGACAGCATAGATACAGCACTTAACCCTCATACCATCTAAAATACCCAGAGCTTGGGCAACCACATTTTTAACTAAATCTTAATATCAAGCCATTCTGTAACATGTTATCCTATTCCTAAGCCAACATATAAATAAAAAAAATTTTTTTATAAATTTAAAGGAAAAATATTAAACCATATCTTAACTCCTTCCTGTTGCAAATATAGCCGCTTCCACTGCACAAATTTTTACTCACCCCCTCCTCCAGTAACACTGTAATAGCAATGCTCCTTAATCTCTTTGAGGAGTTAATTTCTCAGTAGACATATAATATTTACATACTAATCCAGTAACAATGACTAACCACACGGGGTCGCAAAAATACCTGCATTAGGACCCAGGTGCGGGGCAAACCCTCTCGGTGCTGATGAACCCGTAGATCTTCCCAGGTCATCCATCTAGGAGAAGGAAAACTCTGAAGCTAAACCTAAGGGGAGGGAGGCCCCTCCAGTCTTGGATGACATCCTTCCTAGAGCTGGTGACTCAAACAAATTACCGGTCTGCAAACCTAAACTATTTAAGGAGTAGATAGGCACTGTCTATCGCCCGGCTTTCATACTTCTTTTTTGCCTATTAGCCAGGTATAGAGGTCGAAGCACAGGAATTCAACAGAAACACTCAGTGGTCGATCTTGTTTCCTGACTAGGGCAATGAACACCGTTTTCCCCCTCTCCCGACACATCCCATCCCCCTCTAAACTGGGCACTTGGGAGTGCTTGAACACCATAATGTTAGTACAAGTAGATTGGGTTGACCATCATCTGATGGGTTGAGGGTACTGGATTGACAGTTCCTGACTGCTGTTCCCGACTGATAGTATAGGTGCCCTAACTCTTTGGTAGCGCTTAGAGCGGCTCCTCCATCAACAGTTGAATAATATTGGGATGTTTGTAGTGCCATGTCCCTCATGGAAAAGGACCTTGCACTCATCCCCGGTGGACTTTCCTGAGGCCACAGTCCTAGTAGATGGAAGGTCAGCTGATGGTCTACTTGTGTTGCATGCCTGGTGTTCTGCATAACCACTTGTTCAGCACCCCTTACCTAAACTGAAACTCTTAAAAAAAATGACAGTACAATCTAAAATTATGCTTAAACCAGGACAAAACGCAAAGAAAATCAAATCCCTTGAGGCTTGCATTTACGAACATCCGTGGGCTTAGAACTAATTTAAATGATGTTGAAGCATTTCTCCTAACAAACATCCCAGATATCTTAGCACTAAGTGAGACTAACCTACACTCCTCCATCCCCTCTAACTACTTTAACATGCCCGGATATCTCCCACTCTGCCGTAAGGACTCTGACAGACACATGCATGGGCTTGGAGTTTATATTCGAAACACCCCCCCCCCCTTTGACTAGAGAAACAAAACTAGAATCAAACGATCAAGCCTTTATGTGCTTTAGACTTAATATGCAACATAATATTAGTTACTTTTATTTTCTCTATCACTCTCCCTTGACCTAGGACTGTACCCTAATAAACAAAGTCACTGACAGCATAGATACAGCACTTTCCCTCGACACTAGCGCACAAGTTCATGTATTTAGAGACTTCAATGTCCACCACAACTGGCTTGGATTTTCTACTTACAGACGCAGCTAGTAGCACAACATGTAGCTTCTCTATAACTCATTCCCTATCACAGATGGTTACATTCCCAACCCCTTTTCCTGACCAGCAAGAACAACACGCATCACTTTTAGATCTGTTTCTGACAACAGTTCCTGATGATTGTGTTACGAACACCAACAGCCCACTAGGGAATGCTGATCATGTAGTGATAATAGTTGAATCACCCTAAACTCTAGAGCCAAAATGGAAGAGCCATTGCTCAAAACAATGAGATATTATAAAAAGGCTGACTGGGAAGCCATCAGGGATCTTATCAGAGATGCCCCATGGTGAAATATCTTTTCACTTCCTGCTGAACAGTGCGCAAATGAGACCACTAAATGGTTCAAAACAGCAATTGAAGCACATGTCCCTACGCAGAAATTTTACAGAAAGCCCCACTCTCCCCAATGGTTTACTTCCACATGTGTAGCTGCCATCGCGTAAAGGCAGCATGCGTACCACAGATTTAACCGACATAAATTCAGTTCAAACAGACAGAAGTATACAGAAGCCAGAAGTAATTGTAAGAAAGAAATAGCGACAGCTAAGAGAGAATTTACTGAAACCACCAAAAAATGGATCGAAGCACAGAAATTAGGAACCTGTGACTTCTGGAAAATCTACAACAGTGTAGTAAATAATGGGCAATCAACAATTCCCCCACTATCCAACAATCCTGAGGTTGTTTGCTCAGCAACCGAGAAGGCAAACATGCTTGCCAGTCGGATTGCCTCCAACTCCACACTGGATCCTGCTAACCACCCTTTCCCGGACTTTCCTTTGCGGACAGATGCCATACTAGATGATCTGAAAATCACCCCTTCTCAGGTGAATGCTATCATAAAAAATCTTGACACTTCAAAAGCATGTGGACCTGATCTCATCCCGGCCGTGCTATTTAAAAAGTGCTCCGCCGAAGTAGCTCCAATCCTCTCCAAACTTTACAACAAATGTTTTAATGAATCTGGCTTTCCTGCCTGCTGGAAAACTGCTTCTGTGGTACCAGTTTTCAAGAATTCTGGCGAAAGAACTGACCCAGTAAATTACCGCCCCATTAGCCTCCTCCCACTTTTTGCCAAAATATTTGAGTCCATAATTAACCAAGCTCTAGTCCATCACCTTACAGATGCTAAACTTATGACCGAACAACAATATGGATTTAGGAGAGCCCATTCCACAGCAGACATTCTAACTGTAATCTCTGAGCATATATACCATTCACTTGACGAAGCAGGGGAGGGTAGAGCGGTAGCTCTAGATATATCTAAGGCTTTTGACAGGGTATGGCATGAAGGTTTTCTCAGGAAAATCAGATCATACAGTATTACTAGAAGAATACTTAACATAATTAAATCCTTCTTAGATCAGAGAAAAATCCAGATTGTACTCGATGGTCAACATCTAAACAATATGATATAAATGCGGGAGTTCCTCAGGGGTCTATTCTTGGACCTCTATTATTCCTAATATTCATAAATGACCTCCCTGACAAAATTGTCTGTGAGATGAGTACATATGTCGATGACACCACACTCTATAACAGACATGACAGGAAAACAAATGAACACATATCTAAAGAAATGGCAGAAACACTAGAGGATGACCTCCAATCTGTAGTGGGATGGGGACAAAAATGGATGGTCACATTCAATGCTGTCAAGACTAAACTTGTTTCCTTCAATAATTACAAGAAACCTTCTCTACCACCCATAGCAATAGCCAAAGACTCTTTATCTGAAAGCACATCTTTTAAACTCCTCGGCCTAACGTTCACAGGAAACATGAGTTGGAACAATTACATTTAGAGTATTGCCAGGACCGCTGCGAAAAAGGTAGGTTCTCTCTACCGTGCTAGAAAGCTACTAACGCCCGAAAGTATCCTGTACCTCTATAAGGCCACCATTCGCCCATGTATGGAGTATTGTTGTCATATTTGGGCCAGTGCATCTGCTACTAGTCTCTCACTCCTAGACAAGGTTCAAAAGAGAGTCACCAACCTAATAGGTCCTGAACTGTCATCCAAGCTTCAGCCTCTGTCCCATCGACGTAATGTAGCATTCCTCTGCCTGTTCTACAAGTACTTCAATAGTGAATGTTCCGACGAACTGCAAGCACTTGTAACCCCTCTATGTAAATACCCTCGACAAACCCGACAAGCAGTAAAATCCGCCCCTTCACAGTAGAGATCCCTAGATGTAAGAGAGCCTTCTACTCCAGTAGTTTCTTCCCCAGAACCGCTAGACTTTGGAGTTCCCTCCCAGGTTTCTGCTTCCCCAACTGTACTGACATGCAGAAGTTGAAGTGTAACATGAACCGACATCTTGCTGCCCAGCTCCCCACCTAGTACCCCTGTAGCCTGTATCCCTAATAGTAGCCCCTTACATCAAAGTGGCAATGTGCCTTGTTTGGGGTGAAAATGTAATAAAAAAAAAACATGAATAGAGTTTTGTAAATAAAAATTTGAGAAAAACAAAATTTTATAACAAAATATTTTTATATTCAAGAACATAATAAAAGTGATTTTCAGTCAATTACATAAACACGTTTAGCGAAGAAAACTGGATTGCAAGTAGTCACAAGTCAAAATGTTCATAGTGTGAAAATATATGTATGTGAGTATTTGGCAGCGTGGTAGTATGCATGTGTATGCGTTCGTTTACCTTGTTATACTGCTTCTATACATGCAAGTTGCAAGGTTACCTAATTTGCATATTTGTTTTAAAAAGGGACATTTTATTACTTAACTATTATTTGTTAATGCTTTTTATTTATTCAATGATTATTTTGATTTTAATATAAATAGTTTTGTTTATGGATATTGTTTTATTTCTTAGATAAATGTTTAGCATTTGTGTTCAGATGTTTTTTTAGAGGGATTATTTTTGTTAAGTGCATTACTTCTATTCATTTTTTTCTACTCACCTGTAGAGGAGATCAATGGGGGAAGTGAGGACACCTAGAGTGGACAAAAGGATCGAACACATATTGTGGATATCATAATAAGGCTGTTGGTGGTAGCCAGGCTCAAGCAGCTTGGAGCTGCTGTCACATACATACATTATTTGCTCAAACATACAGAGAAGAACAGTGGTAATGTCCATCCTAAAAGAAAATAAAAATAAAATTTGAATGTACTTTAAAGAATTAGATTTTTATTTTTAACAGAATAATTTACATGAATAAATCCAAATATCTGTGTGTGTGTGTGTGTGTGTGTGTGTGTGTGTGTGTGTGTGTGTGTGTGTGTATATAGTCATCCACATACAGTACTGTTTCTCTGTTTCACAGCTCATCAGTGCGGCTAGACAGGCAACTATCTCAATTACAATTAAATTTAAAAAATGATCCAAGATGGTAAAACTAAAGTATATTATAAATATTAACGAATTAATATTTATAAAGTAATCTCAACCAGATGTAAAAGCTCGATAAAACCAAATGGGAGATAGAGCTTATAATAAGAGCAAATAGTTAATAAAACATGTTAAAAAAACACTTTGAAAAAGAGTTAAAAACATATTTAATTTGAAAAGGAAACACTAAATAAGTGGATAGTCCTTAATCCGCAGAGTTTCAAAGAAATACTTTCCTTCTCATCAGAGGGTAGGAATTAGCAAAATGTGGGATCGGATTTTGCATGCAAAAGTATTTGATGAAACTGCAAGTAAGTCAAAGATCTTACTTGATAACAAAAAGTGAAGCATAGGGAATAGGGTGAAGAAAAAGGTGATTTCACGTGAATGGATAGTCTAGTGAAAGGTAAAGTATTCAATGACGGATTGGATACTTTACATTTCACCAGATTACCCATTCACATGAAATCACCCTTTTCTTCACCCTATTATTTAACTTTGAACTGTTATCAATTATTTCTTATTATTTGCTCTTCCCATCCGTGTTCAGCTTTCTATATCTTGACAAATTATTGTATAAAGACATTTTTTATTTTGATTACTTTATTTATTATACACACACACACAAATGCAGTGTCAATTCAAGGTACTTTACCATTAGTAAAACATTTTCATTTTATTTAGACAAAACTATTTCTTAATTTATGAAGTGTACAAACACACTTTTTGTATAAAATGACATTTCTAAAAATGTAAAATGCAAAAATAATTGGTGACATGTATTTTTCTATAAAAGAAATAAAAACAGTAAGCATCTCTCACCGAAACTGGACAACTCGTCGGAAACTAGGCTTGATGCGTGTATATCTGCGTGTTAAAATAGCCAGGGATTCATACAGGACTTGCGTAAAGATATTCTGAGCTAATTTGGGGGGGCAGATGGACCATAGGTCCATGCGTAAACCATTCAAGTGCTGATGCCACATTTGGATAGGGAACGAACATCGTTCATTCTGTTTAAAAATCAAAATGGAGAAAAAGGAAGAGTTAAATGCTGGAATAGATGTACAGTGTGCAGACATGGATATCTGTTTGCAATTTTCAACTAATTTCATGCATAGTTTTTTTGGTTTTCAGTTTGATCTTTATGAAAATAATGACCATATTTCTATATAGTTTCTAAATACTATGAGGATTGACTACTTGTATCATTCGGAATACTATTCTTATTTGGAATGTTTTTTCACAATGTTTTGGTTTATATAACCTCCAACCTTCTCTATGTGTATTTTGTTAAACTTGTGAATCTTTCTGTTGAACTTGGGAATCTGTATGGAATTTCAAGTTATTTTAATCCATGGGGGTAGTATGTTCTCATTCTGTCAGTTATGACTGGATAGAAATCCTAAGTAATTCACAATTGTATTTTTTCAATCACCTGCACTGAGGATTAAACCTTCAACTTCCAGAAGAGTATTACTTTATAACTGAATTTTGCCAAGTACTATACCATGGGTCTTTATGGATTCATTGTGAAAATAACATTCAAGAAGAAAACAGTAGTCTGAAAAATCCAAATAATACGAATAACTAAATTTTCATCTAAAAATTCAAAAATGTAATTGATTATATTGTAATCCTTTTTTCTTGTTTTTTGCAGAATAATTCTGAGCATTTTAAATGTTTATGTTTGTGGAAAAAATGCTGTTCTTGAAATCTGTGCAAAAAAGGTCAAATATGAAGATTTCTGACTTCTTTAGCATCAGCAGGAAGGAGGCTAGTGGCTCAGTGGTTAATGATATGGACTAACAATCTGGGTGTGCCAAGTTCGAATCCAGATCTTTCCAGAGAAACACTTTCACTTAAAGATGTTGGCAACCTTCACACGATCCCTCCCAGAAAGAATTTATAATATTAGGTTGAGAACAAAGTTCTTGCAGAATTTTTAATTTTAATTTCAAATGATGTATTTTCAAATAAGTTTTTGCTATAATACCTTTACTTTATATATTATTTTAAAGATAATTTTTTGCTCTATCTAATCGTTTGAATTATAATTGTCTTAAAACAATTATGTCTTCTTTTTAGAATGTTGAAGATGGGAAAAAAAGCAAAGTCACACAATTTTCTTATTTCAATTCAAGCTAAGCTGAAAAGCTGCTGAAACAGCTCGCGATATCAACAATACATTTGGCCCAGGAACCACGACAAAACACACAGCACATGGTGGTTTAAGAAATTTTGTGGCAGCTATGAGAGTATGGAAGATGATGAGTATAGGGGTCGGCCATCAAATGTTAACAACGATCAATTAAGAGCCTTAGTCGAAGCCAATCCATGCACAACTGTTTGAGAACTTGCTTCTGAATTAGACGTAACATATACAACAGCTTTAAATCACTTGAGAGAGATTGGAAATACAAAAAAACTTGATAAATAGGTGCCTCACGAATTGAATAACAACCAAAAGAAACACTGTTATGAAGTGTCATCTTCCCTTCTTTTACACAACAAGAATGACCGGTTTCTCAACCAGGTTGTGATTTGCGATGAAAAGTGGGTTCTTTACTACAAACAGCAGCACTCAGCTCAGTAGTTAGATGCCGATGAAGCTCCACAACACTTCCTGAAGCCAGAAATGCACCAAAAGAAAGTTATGCTGACTGTTTCGTGGTCTGCAACCGGTCTCATCCATTACAGTTTTTGAATGCGGGCAAAACCATTACAGTGGTGATATACTGTCAGCTAGTGGATGAAGTGCATCAGAAACTTCGACAACAACACCCAGCATTAGTCAATAAAAAAAGCATACTTCTCCTCCATGACAATGCCTGAGTGTACATTGCTAAACCAACCCTGCAGAAGTTGAATGAATTGGGCTACAAAACTCTACCTCATCCGCCATACTCTCCAGATCTCTCACCTTTTTCAAGCATCTCGACAACTTTCTGCGTGAGAAATGCTTCAAAAAAACCTAAGCGATATCAAAAACGGCTTCAGTTACTTCGACACCAGAACTCCAGATTTTTACGTTACTGCCATAAATATACTTGTTTTGCGTTGGCAAAAGTATGTTGATCCTGATGGTGTTTACTTCGATCAAGAAATTTTTGTTTGAGTTGAGATATATTAATCTTAATTAAAAAATTAAAAACCACAAAACTTTCTTGTCAACCTGATAGAAAGAAACCATCATCAAAATGAATGTTCAACAACAACAGCATCAGTAGGAAAATGTTAGAAAAGCTCAGAGAAGAATATAAACTCAGAATCAATGCAGCAACAGAAAGAAAAAATTGACTGATGATTAGATGTTGTCAGATGCTGACCAGGGTCATCCCTGAAGTTTAGAAGATCATTGACAATGAACACAGCATTCTGATGAATGCCACTGCAAGAGAGAATGGCATAGAGGAAAATTTCATTACGAAGGTGGTGCATGAGGATATCTATTACATTTCATACAACAATTTCTATCAAGGGCGATGCAATAAAAGCAACTGAATCAATCATAGCAGATGATGAACAAGTTGAAACACCCACCCAAGCATACACTGGTTCATCTCAGATGCAGAAAACCTTTCCTAACACATAAAGGTCAGTATTCAGAACAACAGATGGATTACTGCCTCATTCAAAGACAAGCGCAGTATCAAACTGACAAAGATTCTAACAACCATGATGTTCAGTGTGATCAGAAATAAAGGTGAAATTATACTACTTCAATTTTTCATCAAGGGTCAAGAACTGAACCTTAATGGCTATATCTACATTTTGAGTGAGATACTGAAACCCTGGATCAACTAGGAATGCTGTTTATATGGCAGAAAGACTCAATACACTGTCATATGAGACAGTAAATTCAAGCCTGGCTAAGAGAACTTTGTTGACCTTAGTTCACCTAACACCTGACTGCAACTGCCTCAACTTTTGCGTATGCGGCATTATAGAACATGAAAGAATGAGACACTAACAAATACAGCTACAACATGAAGGATGATCTAAAGGCTAGAATTACCAGAGCCTTTAGAGGCTTAAGTTGGGGGACAGTGATGATGAAGACCTGCAGCTGATTCTAAGGCCAACTTGAGATTGTCATTAAAGCAAAAAGCAGATTTATTATGTGAAATGGACAATAAAGACAAACAGACCCTAGTTTACTGAATAGATCTCAAAACATAAACTACTATGTGTGTTTTTTTTTGACAGAGGTTTAGTTTTTCAATGCTCTGTTTGTTAATAAAAACAGGAAAAAATTGTTTTGTTAGAAATTGTAAATGGATTATTGCAAAGATGGCAATAAGTGTTAAAAATGTAAAAATATAAAAGATGGCAATAAGTGTTAAAAAAGTGGAAGCAGCCTCACTTCATAGAATTCCTTCTCTTCTGACCAATGGTAACTCTCAGCATCATAAAGAATGTTCGATAACAAGTTGTTATGAACTTGCGTCACTTGATGAGTCAAAATATCTGTAAGTTCCACAAATTGCTGATAGCGATTCAGGAATGATTTTTTCCTGTGAAGAAAGAAAAAATATGCGATTAAAAAACAAAAAAACTAGCAAAAATATGCAACCAGAGGCTGGGAGAATAATATGATAAACGAACATATACTACATTGATTCTTTAAAGAAGGAGGTCAGACCTGGGAATATAATTTAATGACCACAAAAGAGATACTACTCCATCCTTCTCACAAAAAAAGAGGAAATATCTGGGAGGATGGTATCATGATGAATAAAGATATACTACAGCGATACTTTAAAGGAGGAGGCTATACTTGGGAGGATCGTAAAAATAAAAGAGATACTATACTATCCCTCTCCCCTCACAAAAAAAGGGGTAATGCTTGGAAATATGGTATCATTATGAATGAACATTACATTAATTTACTAAAGGAGGAGGCAATGCCTGGAAGGATGCTATCATGACAAACATATACTAGAGTACATCCCTAAAAATGAGGGAGTAACGCCTGACGGCATGGTGTCATGGCAACAAAATCGATATTACACTACTCCACCTCAAAATAGAGCAATGAAAGATGATCTGAAATTGTATAGAAAACTTAATTGAGCATTAAAAATGCAATAGTATATTAATAGAAGAAATAATATAATTTGTAGTTATAAACTAAGGGGAATAACTAACTCTTTAAGTAATAGTTGGTTTCCTTATTTGATTTTTGGCTTGGTTATAGAACCCTACAAAAAAAAGGTGTCATAGAACATATGAATATTTACAAAACAAATTTCAATGTAATGAATCCCAGGCAACGCCATGTTGATACAATATGTACATACAGAATTTATTTTCAACATTAATTTGAAATCTGGACAATGTAGGATAAGTTATTTTATATTCATGTAAAAGTGTGAATGCATTTGCATAATTCAAATTCAGTTTTCATTTAGTTTGTTTTATAGCTTACCAACCCTTTTGGGAATTATTTAATATAACTATTGTTAATGAGTTATAAAATTGGTTTTGTTTGTATCCATTCTGGCATAATGATTAGAATATTTGCTAATGGATCAAGATTCAACACTCAGTTAAGATCCTCTATCAACCTTCCATCTCCTATACATAACAGATATGGCCCATTCTTGGGTGTGCCATCCAAGCAACAAATCCTTATCTTCAAAACTACATCATACACTTGGATAGTTTTCAATGGTTGGCAAGCAGATGAGTGACATGACTAACATTCTGACCTACACAAAACAAGTTCAAAGACTAAATCTGTTCTCATTTTAGAAGCAAATTAGAAGGGAGACTCAACATTGCCCAGGATTGAATGAGAATCAACGAATGTTTCACACTCCGATATTTTATTGTCATCAAAATCAATGAAATCATCCATTTTTCAATCAAATCGATTGTCTGCTCTAGTTGAAGACCCACCACAGTGCACAGGGAGGAAGTTTTATATGCCTCCCCACAGCGACTTAGTTCACAATAAACTGTAGTTTAAACTGTAGAGAACCTACTATTGATTTTATAAAATTATTTTCATATAATGGTTTGAATTAAAGTTTAAAATGTAAAAGTCAAGTATCATGGATCAATTATAATTTAAACAGAAGCATTCATTTCAAACATGCCTCTGTCATATCATAGAACCTACTGTTTATTTTATATGCTGGACCCTTTTGCTTGTGCAGTAATAAAACTTCTCAAATGCATTTGTGATATTAGGCCGTCTAAGGCATTAACTTTAGTCAAAATTGCCTATTCCTTCTTTCATCAGATTTTTAAAATTATCGATACTTATCGAAGACATTCCAATACAAAACCTATTTAAGAACACTACCAGAAACATAAAGTACATTTGTGTGAAATTTTAAAAAAAAATCAGTCCAATTCTATAGGGAAAAAACTCACGTACAAAGTTCCAATTATATAATAGTAATGATAATGTGAGGGGAACATTTCTAGCATACAAGATTTATTAACAGAAATTTGAATATACATTTTCAGAAATTTTCACTCCAGTATTACATTTTTGTCTCCATCAGCATCCAAAGAAGATGTATCATTGCTACTTTCATCTCAACAAAGAAAGGCAGCATTCTCTGTCCATGTTTGCTCTTGTGTGGCTATACTAACAAGATTGAAAGTGGCTTTCAACAAACATTCTGACCATATAAAAATGAAAATATTTTCTATCTTTTTACATGACTTGTTGCACTTTGCTATTTTTTGTCAATAAACATGATTTTATTATTTCTAGATTCATAATGTTTCAAGTTTCAAGTCAGGAGAAAAGTCAAGCATTTCTGTTCACAACAAGATTATCAATACAAAAGGGTGGCAGCTGAAATGCGTGTGTATTTACAAACGATTGTGTTTTTATGTCAGTCATCCATGAACAAGAAAAACATTGTAAAAACAAAAAAAGCATTAAAAAAATAAATACATATAACAGAAAAAAAATATAAACAAATAGAATAAATAAGAATCAATATTAAAAACAAAACAAACTCTGCAAATATACAAATATTTAAAACGGAGAAAAAATAAGAATGATGCACAAGATTAGCAAGGTTATCTGGTGATGTCCTGGCATGAAATTATTATTAAAGATATATTTGACAATTGTTCCTCCCCTTAAGAGTAAATGTAACATATAAACATATTTTGTGAGATTTTACAAGTTTAATCTAAATAGCATTTGGTCTGACATATCAAACCTTCATTGTGTTCATGCCATTTTCCATGCTTTATTGTTGTGTCATGTTATTGGCATTATGATAACATATTTCACTACAGTTTCATGTTTTTTTTTAATGTCTAGTCTCATTTGGACAACTGCAAAAATGGAAACAATTTCCAATTATGACCCCCCCCCCTCTCCCAATCAAAAGAAAAAAATCGTCAAGGAGAAGTGCTCATTATTATTGAAGAATATAAATAGAGTTGTCTCCCTGACAACTATTATCTTATTTCTTTTTCAAGTTTAAAAATGAGCAAACAAAAATAAAGTAAAAACTAAAATAATTTCACTGAATCCCAGGCACCACTGTAGTTACAGCTAGTACACATACACATATTATAAAAACAAACAACCATTGTGATAGAGTTAATATTTATATAAATAAATTACTTAATTATTTTAATGTAAATAAAATGTACTGTGATATTTTCAAATAGTTTTGAATTTTCATCCAATATTAATTTTTTTAGTAGAAAAATATAATGGAAATATACTTTCACAATATTTTGGTGTGAAACAAACACCCAATCATAAATATTAGAAATTAATTTTAAAACCTTTTTCTTTGTTAAATCTAAATCTTAAAAAGAAGAAAGCATCATAAAAACATTGGTAAAGGTACAAAATATTTAACATGCAAAAACTTGTAAACTAAAAATCAAAACATAATTTATATAAAATGCATTAGAATGATATTCTTTATCAAACCTGAATAATTTTAATATGTAAAAACAATTCATAAGAGTTTTCATATAGTTGTAAAAATTCTTACAAATTGTTTACACATGTTAAAACTATTCAGGTTCCATAGTTTAAATGTTCTTGAGTGTTAATTATTCTGTACTTTTGCAGTTTAAAAAAAAATTTACAAATCATTTCCACATGTTAAAACTATGTGGCTTTGGTAGAAAATATCATTTTAATGCTTTTATATAAATTATGTGTTTTGTTTTTGGTTTTTTTTGGGGTTTTTTTTTTTTACAAATTATCAATTGTAAATTATTCTTTGAAAAAGATTTTTTTTTTTATTATTCTGATTCACCTCAAATAAAACACAGTGAACTTGGGATCATATCTCCATGAACATTATGTAGGGAGATGTCTATTCCAATTATATTTGTGTCAGTACAGTCAGGGATTCAGAAAACCAGAAGGGAATTTCAAAATCTAGCAGTTTGAGGAAAGAAGTTTCCGGCATCTAAGGATCTCTACAGCTTTTGCAGCTTGTTGGGTTAATTGGGGTATTTATGTCAAGAGTTCATTAGAGTACATTCCATTAAAATACTGGCACATGGATTGTAGTAATGGGACAGGGGTTGGAATTTTGTTGATAGTGTGGGATGTATTAGGTTGGGCTTTTTTGGGGTGGGTTCTTTCTAAAAGAAGGAAACTAGTGGTAAATGCACCAGTTCAAATGTGGCGTCAATACTCCATGCATGGGCAAATGGTGGCTTACTGTTAGGCATGAGTAATTTTCTAGCACAGTCAAAAGAGTTTATTTTCTTTGCTGCACTCATGGCAATGTTTTCAATGTATGAGTTCCAATTCACATGATTTTGTACTTTTAATGATTTTTTATTTGGTAGAATATAAAATTCGATTGTTTATAAAATTAATTTTTTTAAGTTTGTTGAAACAATGATTCTGTGCAATTTTTATTAAAGTAGCTGAAACTATTTAAACATGTACTTTTATCATTTAAAACTCCCCAAAAAGTAAAATTATTCTATAAAAACGATTGAAGTCTAATAACAACAAATGCATCCAAATATGTTCTAGATTTTTTTAAGTAATACTTACCACCTTGCAATAAAAAGCGTGGGGCTTATTTTATAAATATCAATAATTAACAAATGTGTGCAAAATCGATGCAAAAAATGATGAGCAAACATTTATCAAAATGCGTTCTTCACTGAGAGTCAGGGAGTTAGATACATTTTGTTGAAATTCAAGACAAAATCATGCAAAGGAATATGAAAATTAACTTTTTTTATTTCTTTAATTTCAATTTTTTTTTTTTTTGATATAGTTAAAATCTAACATAAATTTCAGACATAAATAGGATTGAATCTAAAAAATATAGATTTTATTTTGCCTGGCCAGTGAATTAAAAAACTTTTAATTCATGTTATTTACATAATGAAAATGAATTCCAATCAAGTTCATTAATTATATACTATATTCGGCCAGATATATCTTTTATAAATAGAAACTTTACAATAAGAACAATTAGTAATATACATAACTTGTTTTACTGAAATTATTGAATAACTTTTAGTTTGTTGTGAATGGATATATAACTAATGCAGGCAGTTGTGAAAAAGAGAACTTCTTTCCTACAGTGAGAAATGTGACATTGAAAAGTTAGCACCCTTGGGGAGGAGCACTCTGACCTACAAAAAAATGCCCGAGCAGCCCTGTCAGCATTCACCGGTAAAGGCACCTCAGACAATTAGCAATAAACTAACCCCTTCTCAAAAAAACAAGGTAAAGCTTGGGGGGAGGGGACCTCCTAGAACTGCATAAGACCAGTAGTACACTGTAATCAACAGGGAAATTATTTTGTTGTATTTGAACACTGCAAGTGAGAAAGATGGACTCACTCACAAGAACTGATGAAGTCATTGTTTCGGATTCAATCGCCAGTTGATTCTCAATCTCGATTTTATTTATATAATAATTTGTGACACACACACATATCCACCTGTAAATACTCATTCAAAGATTTCAATGTAGCATAGTTATCTAATGATGGGTTATTTCTACTCGCAACTAACTTTAGGGTAGCATAATATTTGCAGGTGGTTTTGAGTCAATAACTATTTTATGTTTCTGAATGTTTTAGATAAGGATTGATTATTCAGACTACCGTTCTCATCTTAAGTGTTATTTTCACAACATTTCAGTCAATGTAACCTCTGACCTCCTTCAGGAGAAAAAAAATAGTTGACTTGTGAGTCACATATTTTACATTGGTGATCTACATCAACTGCCAGCTACATCGTTACATAATCTTGAACTCTACATGTTAAGAATTTGTGGCTCCAACAGACAGAAGAATATATCTTGTTTTTGAACTACCTATTGTAAATGAATGACAATATTTCTCTTTTGTTCATTATTTTTATATTCTTTGACATGGACACCAAAAACATGATTTTATTTTGCAACTGGTTAGCAGATTCTTCATTCTAAACAGGAAAAAAAGAATATGTTAGTATATAAATAAAAAAGAAAAGTTTACGTCATAAATTGAACATGGTATTAAATAAACACTTGATACAAAAGAAAGAAATAGATGCATACAGACAAGCACCACTGAGCCAGGCACAAATTGAGCCCTCAAGTCAGATGAGTTATTTAGGATCAGTGATTATGGGGACAGTACTTGAGGGGGGTGGGCAAAAATTCCAAAGGAATTTGTAGGAGTTGGGCATTTGTCATCATCAAAGCAAAGAAGAGCGTGTGAAAGTGAGAAAATAAATATTAGGTGGACAAAAATTTGAGTATTTTGGCAACAGAGAAACACTATTTTAGAAAGAAAAAAATAAAAACAAAATCAGAAAGAAAGAATATATGCAGCTGTTTAATAAAATTGTTTCTTTTAGAAAAATAAATAAAATAAAAATTTATTTTTTTTAAGAATAAAAATTATTTTAAGAAAAAAACGATTTAAAAAGTAAGTAAACTTTTTTTTATTTTAAATAAAGAAACCATTTTAAGAAATAAACCTCCTTTTAATAACCTTCTGTTACTAGATAAAGTATTTTTTAAATAACCCTTTTTAAGTAAACCGTTTTAAAGAAATAAATCCTTTTTAAAAGGAACCATAAATACATTTGCCCTTTTGCAAACACAATAAACGAAAGTATAAAAGATTTTAAATGACAAAAATAAATTATTTTTAATAAAAACGAACTCATTTTCTGAAGTAAATAAATCTGTTATATAAAAGAAAAGTAATGTTTAAGATACAAACAAAATTATCTTAAAACCGAATGTATGAAATTCTTAAAGATTAATTTTAAAATATATTTTGTTTAAAAAAATTAATAAAATTGTTTTTATTAAAATTTAGAAAAAATATGCGCCCAATTAATAAACTTGTTTTTAAGGAATAATTTTAAAAGTAAATAAAATATTTTTAAATGAATATAATTGTTCAATTTAAAGAAAAAGTATACAGCAATTAATACAATTGTTTTTTAAAGAAAATGCATTTTTGTTAATATGCATGTTAAAAGAAATCAAATTGTTTTTATTTTAAACAAATTAAAATTGTTTTTTTGTGAAAGAAAGAAAAAGTTTGTGAAAATGAATAGAACCATTTTTTAGCATAATCAAAGAAATAAAAATAAAGGAGTAAGAATGTAGCGAATAAATAAAATTTCATTTTCTTTTTTACAAACCGAAAATGAAAAATATAGAAGAGAATGCAGCCAAAGATTACAAATAGAGGGTTCCAAGAACAAAGAAAATGGAGACAAAGGGGACAGAGAAAGCAAAAAAAAAGGGGGGGGGGTTAAAAAAAGGAATGACAAACTTTCATTTGCCATATGTATTTAACAAAAATAAAAAACAAGGAAAGAATGTGGTTAATGAATTTTAAGCAAAGAAATTTTTAAATAAAAGAGTGGAAGAACGAAAAAAGAAAGCGGCCATTGAATGACATTGGATTTCTTTTTTGCGTAAGCAACAGAAAAATTTTAAAATAAGAAAGAATGTGGCCAATTTAAAAAAAAAAGATGTATGACATTTTTTTTTTCTGAAACGGTGGTGGTTTTTGCTTTGCATTCACGACTGACATAGTAAAACTGAGCAAAGTTGTAGAAAGTGAAGAAAGTGAAAAAGTGGACAAAAAAAAAAAGAGATGTAAGAAAAGGGAGGCAAACAAGTAATTGATGTCGTTACTTATTTCGATCAGCATTTGTAGTTTTTCTTGGAGTGCGTCTAGTCCTGTGTGGAGAGAAATGCCATAAATGGAAACATTAAGGGAAAATTAAAAAAAAACAACATTATAAATCAAAATAAACAGAAATTCTATTAAAAAATAAGTTTAAATTTTATCAGTTTATTCACCACATACACTAGCAAGAACCTATGAAAATTCCATAATGCTTTCCAATTCAATTTTTATAATTCACTGTAAATATTTCTCTTGAATTGTCAGGTTAATTACTATTAAAAAAATTTTTTTTTTCTTATTCGATAAAAATAATTGTCATTATACTCTATGTCTAAATACGCTTTAAAATAAATAAAACGAATATGTCTCTTATGCATTTAGTTATTTAAGAATGTAGCAATTTAATTCTTTCTAAAACCAAACCATAAAATAATTGTCAACTAAAAATACTTCAAATCAATAAAACTAACATCTCATTTTTAAATGTATTCAAAATTATTTTGGTTGAGAGGATGACATAATTTGCCTTGAGACAATTCATTTCCAAATCAGTAAAGTCAGAATTTTACTTGAGCAACATCAGATCAATCACCAATCACTATCTTTACTAATCGATAAGTTATTTTTTAACGTGTGAAAGTTAATAACGTACATAAGAACATGAAACGCATTTGTGTATTATCATATAAATTTTTATTCGTTGCAAAACCTCATCAAATGACAAAAGCTAATACAAGCTAAATTTAAGTTTTATGATGTATATATCTGTCATGGAATGAATATGTCAGAGTCCAAAAATCACATGAATTAAGTAGTTTTTTTTAACTAAAAAATCAAATTTTATGATGAGCCACCATGTGGTTTTTAAATGTGTTTTTGTTTTTTTATTTTTATAGTTAAATCGAATTCTAAATAATATCAAATTAATTTGGCATGTTACTTGAGGATTCTTAAAGGGTTACCCATGCAAGTCTCAACTGATGTGTCATCATGCTTAACCATAAATGTAAACATTTCCCATTTTAACCTCCCACCTCTTATTTGAATGTGTTCGCTATTAAACAGGCCGACTATCAGAATTTTATGCTGATGCTTTTGATAGAATTGTCATATTTATTGACATGCAGATTGTAGTGGTTACACATATTCATCATATTCGACTTAACATCTATTTTACATACTGGTATGTGTTGGACAGAAATATTATAATATTCATACAGTATACAAGAGAATTGCTAAAGTATTTCAGATGAAGACTGATTATTTGGATTAGTCAGAGTACAATTACAATATATATATATATATATATATATACATATATACTAGCATGGGTACCCGGCATTGCCCAGGTGTTTGGAGGTGTGTGTTGAGCAAATAAAAAAAAAGTGGTAGTAGGAAGGCAGGCTCGAATCCGTACCACGAAGGAGGAAAAGAATGGGGAAAAAACATGACGTCTTTGCTGTTACGATCACCACCAAACCGGGAGTGATGTAGGTTTAAATAAAGGCTAGACAATCGAAAAGAGGGGATGACTTTTGAAAATATCGGTGAAAAAGCAACCCCTCCCTGTAGAAAAGTGCCCAGTTGAGGATGAAGAAATTAATGTTTTTAGCCAATTTTTCGATATTTGTGGTCTGAAGGGTCGAGCTTAAAAAAAAAATGATCTTGTGAAAATCCGTCGCCTTTGTTGAAAGTTTTAGGCAGACATGCAAACATACATACATACATTTAAATATTGGTAGCTCAAATTTTCGACCCAAACCGATTAAAAAGCTTTCCCTATCTCTCAATACTCTTTATGTAAAATTTCAAATGTTTAGACCAGAAATTGTCTGAGTAATTTGGTAGAGACCGCAGAGGTCAAAGTTTTTTTTAACTTTGACCCCGATTATGACCCCTTAACATTAATTGTTTTGGGCTCAAATCAAGTTATTAAGTTAGATCCATGTCCACGGAACCTATATCTAAAATTTCAATTGTTTATACCCAAAATTGGCGGAGGAGTTTGGTAGAGTTCTCAAAGATCAAATCGTTGAACTTTGCTCCTTAACAGCCAAATTTCTGGCTGAAAACAGATTACAAAGATTTTTCCAAATTTCCATACCCTCTATATCAATTTTCGAGTCTGTAGACTGAAAATTGACAGAGTTATTGTGTCGGGACAGATAGACACACACACACACTTTCACTAATTAAGGTCTCAAAAATTTTAACGAAGATGGGGAGGAGACTGATAGGGCGATAATTGAGAAGGTCAGTCCTTTCACCAGAATTTTTGTACATTAGTACCACGGAGATCATCTTCCAGCTATTAGGGAAGCAAAATTCAGCAAGGCATTTATTGTACAGTTTGGAAAGTAGAAGAGCTAGCTCAGCTGAACATTTCTTAATTAGTATAGCAAGGATGAGATCAGGATCACACACCTTGGAGTGTTTAAGTATTTTATGATATTGCAGACATCTAGTGTGGCTTCAGTCCACATAGGGAAACTTGGGAGGGAGTTGTTTGTTGGCTCTAAGGTGGAATTGGAGGTGAATCACTGGGCAAGCAGTTCTGCCTTCATGCATGTGACTGTTGGATAATGGGAGAATTACTGATTTTATTATTATAAATTTTCCAGAAATCACGAGTTCCTATCTTTTGCGATTCTATGTGTTCTCCGATTATTTCAGCATGTTTTCTTTTGGTTGTTGCTATTTCTCTCTCTTACAATAATTTCTAGCATTTGTGAGGGGGTCAGAAACATGACTGTCTGTGTGAGGAAATAGGCTATAGAGAAGCTATAAGTAGAGCGTCCAGCTGCATCTGTGCAATCTGAGAAACGAAGCCAATTTTTATAGTGGACATTAAAGCCACCAAACACGTGTGTTTGGGTGTTACTATCTAAGGAGAGACATGATCGATTAGGGTACAGTCCTGACTTGAAGAAGAATGGTAGAGAAAATATAAGTAACTAACGCAATGATGAAAGGCTAGTCAAAAGCACATAAAAGCCTGGTCATCCAATTCAAGATGTTGCTTTCTAGTTAAAGGGAGGGTTCGACACGTATAGACTCCAAGCCAATTCATATAACATTTCGAATCCTTACAGCAGAGAGGGAGGTATTCTGTCATGTTGAAGTATTTAGAGGGGATTGAGAAGTGTAAGTTTGTTTCACTTAATGATTCAGCAAGTTTACTAAGAGATAGATTAGTCGGTCAATTTAGCTCTTATGCATAGATCATCGTATAACGATTAGATCACTTTCTGACTGACGTAAATGAACATTTAAAATTAAAATGTTTGAATTCAACGCTATTTCACGCGGTTAATGGTAACCGAATGGATACGGTCTCCGCTAATCGAGCCAGAGATGTCTCGTGTTGCGGGGTTCGAATCATTCGGCTGGTGTTAATCGTTACACCCTGCGCTGAAGAATCCCGAAAGGATGAAACACTAGTGTCTGTAGGTATTTAATTATTATAGTAAAAAGTAATTATAAATATATATATATTCTTTTTAAACCCTCTCTCCTTTTCTCAACTGAAGATACTCATTAAAGTTAAGCTTTCAACTTTCTATCATAAGGTCTTTAAACTATGCTACACATTAGACCATTAGACATAGAAAAATACTTTCTCCTCTAAAATCATAGAAAGTTTTTCAACATTTTTAAATTTTCAGAATTTTTTCTTACCTGATGAGATTAATAATGATCAAAACGGTTTTCACATCGTAACAAGATATGACTGCATTTATTTAAAAGAAATAAAAATTATAAATTTGCTCTCTTTGATTGAACACTATCAACAACCCTTGTTAGAACTCAATGATTCTAATCTTTTGAATATTTTCAAACTGGAATAAATATACAGATTACATTATGCAACTTCAAACGTGTTTATTTATTTCTCATCGTCATATTCATATTTGCTTTTACATGATGACATGCATTTAAGACATTAAGGAATTGATTTTCAAAACTAACCTATCTCTTGCCAGGTGCTTATCTCTCTTTTTGATCATTTCTTCTCATATTTTCTTTGACCTTCTCCTGCGAACTGAACCTGCTACCTCAACTGTTTTACCTCTATTAACCCAAGAATTCTCATCCATTCTTTCAAATTAGCCATACTATCGAAGGCTGATGTTCTGCAAACATCTTTCTATATTGTCCAGATTTAATCTTTCTATGGGGTCATATGAGCAAATTTCTCTTTAAAGACTCACATTACACATCCATCATTTCATTATCATAACATGTCTCTCAATGCAAAACATGTCTTCAACCGTCATTGTCTATTTTTCACTTTTATACATCATCACACTGCGTACATTTGCCTGACAGGATCTTCCCTTGGTTGAGAGTAGTAATGCTCTGCTTTTAGTTCAGTTCCCTGAACTTATTTCATCCACTGCTAATTTTTGCAATCATACCAGCACATGCTCCACCCTGTGCTCTAATCATATCACATACAGTAAACAAAACTTCTCAACAACATCAATAGCTTCACCATCCAGATATACTTTCTTCATCTCCATTGTCATACACACCTGTACACAAACTGATTGTCTTATTTCAATCTACCATAATTCCACTACATTTCTTGTGTATCCAATGTCTACAAGTACTAGAGCAATTTGAATTGTATTCTACTCCCTTTCCACAAACAGAAAGCAGGAGAACTTTTCTCTTTCTGGAAGCTTTCCAACACTATAAGGACTTAATCATCAGCATACATCTCTTCCACATAACCTGCATATCTACATAGCCTATATTTTTACAAAACCACAATCTATATTCTTACAAAGCCACAATCTGCCTATACACGGAGTATTGTTCGTACATCTGGGTTGGTGCATCTACTATTAGTCTTTCCTTCCAAGACAGAGTACAAAAGAGAATTTTAAATGTAATCGGTCCTACACTATCAGCCAAGATTCAATCTTTGGCCCATCGCATCCATATTGCATCCTTGTACCTGTTTTATAAGTACTTTAATGGGACGTGCTCTGATGAACTCATAGCACATGTCCTCTCAACATACATACTCAAGCAGCAAATTCCTACCCCTTTACTGATGAGGTTCCTAGATGCTGGAAAACCTAGTCTAAAAATTTCTGTCCCTGCACTGCTAGACTGGAATCCCATCCTTGTTTCCTACTTCTCTGCAGAAGTTTAAATGTAATATGAACAGACATCTTGTAACTAAACTCCCCACAATCCCCTGTTAGATATGATCCTAAATAGTTCCCTCCCTCTTATGCGCCAAGTGGCAATATGCCTTGCTTAGAATGAAAAGAATTTTTTTTTAACTATACGAAACTACTTAGACGATGCACACAAGTGAAAACCAACAGGTTCAGTACAGAACACTGATGTACTCAGTTTAACATTATTAAATGTGTTGTTAATTCTAACATGGCTTTCAGCATTTCTGTACATTGCTTGAACATCCACCATCCACTCATTTGCCTCTAGTTTATACAATCCACTTATATCCAGTAGATCTCTGCATTGAAATTGCCTCTTATAAATAATCTATATATACAATAGACACAATGCTTCGGGCAATCTACATCAATGTCTTAAATTCTAATGTGAAATTTTTGTTTCTTTACCTAAACTGGAATTTGTTTACAATCAGAATTTCTCAGCTGTGTCCCAATATATTCAGAGTACCTGTATTATATTACTGGGGGGAGGGGGGGGGGTGACATTTTTTCTTCAAAATAAAGCTTCAATTCTTCTGCATTTTTTTTTTACTAATGTGTCAGTACTTATCTATGCCAAAAGTCACTCGAGTATGGGGGTTAATGAGATGGATGGATTGTCAGTTGAATGCTGAAATTGAAAAGGGTGAATGAAATGAACAAAATTTGATAACGTATGAAGGTTCTTGGTAAGAAACAATGTTCAGGGAAATTTATATCTTTACTAAAAGTAGGTTAAGCTATGAGGATCCATCAAAAGTAATTATGAGGAAAAAAAGTTAAGGATCACAAGTCTACATTATTTTTACCCTGTACAACATATTTAACAGATTAAAATATTTTAATATTTTAATTTTTATTTTCTTAAGCTAATGTTTTAAAATTATTTTTGTTGAACATTTTTACCCCTCATCTTTCTGCTCCCTTCCTTCCCAAGAGGCACAGCATTACATCAGTGCAATTAAAAATGAACATAACATCCTCATTCTGTTAGTAATTGTGGATAAGACCAAGGTAATACGCTAGTTACTTTGTACCAATGGAATTTGTCTTATAAATCAGTACGAAAATGGAGATGTGCTCAGAATCTGCAATTCATGAAACTACCATTCTACAAGAGCTTCATCATCGTCAGAGGCTACAGACGAACAACACCAGTGTCCTTTCACCTGCATCAGTGGAATGAGTCTGTCAAAGATGACAAAAGTGAGGCTCTTCTAACATTGAAAGAAGATCTGACAGGCTCTGAACTCCTCCAAAAAGAGTGAGTAATACTCGATCGGGCCCAAGCGTAGGTTATCAAAACACTGGACAGCCTGCATGATTAGGACTATATACAGGATACTTTGTGCCCTTGTGGTGCTGATATGCACACCATCACACACATCCTTACAGATTGTCCCCTGAGCAATTCATGCTCTGATGCGGACCTGAGGGATGCCTTAAATGTTGCTTGACAATGGATCTCGAGATGGCACAAAATGCTATGATGATGATGAAACAGAAAAGGGCAAGTTGATAATCCCAAACTCCTTTATTTTAATTCCCCCAATCTTTTCTCTTCCTTATACATCTTCCTGTCTTTCTTTTCTTACTTATTTTAATAATAGCACTTACAAGGCTTTTGTCTAGTCACCTAAAAAAATCAAATAGTGTGTATTGCATCCTTTCATTTTCCCATAATTCCATGTTTTTCTTCTTGTTAATTATTACAGCAGCATGTCTCAGATATCTGGTCAAAAGAAACGAATTCTTGTCAGGCATCAGTATGCCAATCCCATAAAAAATAACATTATAGATCCCCCTGGCACAATCAAAATCCAGAGTCTCCTTTGTCCTATTTTATTTCTTTCACTTTTAATCCCTTCCTCCCTCTTAAAAATATACATTCTTCGATCTTTGGCCATGTGACTCTTTCTAAAGAAGGAAAATAGAATTATTTGAAAAATCAGTTTTTGACAGTGTTTCTGAAGAGTGAAAATGAAAATATATCAAACTGACAAAATTGGCACTGCTTATAACCAATTTTGTCCCTTTTTTACTATTCCTTTTTAGAGTACATTTTTTTCCAGGATTCTTGATAAAATTTAAATGCATTCATGTTTAGTACCTTTGTCACATTTTTAGTAATATACTAGCAGGGCTACCCAGCATTGCCCAGGATAAAACTGTAAGATTTCTATTAAAAATTCTATCTCTCTACCTCTCCCTAATAATCCCTCAATCTTTCTCTTTTCCCCCCCTCCCTTATTTTCAGCCTATTCCTCTCTAGTTGGACATAACTAAATTGACATGGGACCTCCCCCCCCTTTTCTCCTTCCAGACTCAGAACATCCAGTGAATAACACTCGACCACTTGAGAAAAGTAATGAGATGAACAGAAACCATTATGTCCAGATGGGGCTACAAAACCAAACTAATCATCTACAATGTGGAGAAGAGAATCATATGATTCAACAAAGCCTTGTCTGCCCACTTCTACTCAATCAGTGCAGCTCGAAAGATCTCGCAGAGTTCAATGAGAATGCAAAGGATTGTGTAAAGAAGTGGGGAAACTGTCATATAAGCACATGCATCAAAGAAACACAAAAAAACAAGTTTTTTTCTAACTAGTGAGTGTAAGTCGAGACATATTCCAAATATTTGAATCCTAATAAAGACAAAAAAAAAATGAGCAAAAAATGTCTAACGTATCCAATTTCAAGCAATTCATTTCAAAATAGCAAGAGGTGGAGTAAAATGTTTCAAAAGTATTTCATGTCTTACCCTTCCTCTTCGGCAAGAACTTCATCATAAATGCAGAGGTGATTGCGAATGTAAACAGTGCTCGATAACACAACGAGAAGTAATTTGGCAGCAGCTTTTTTTGGAATATCCTGGCTTATCTGAAAAAGTTTGGAAAAATATGTACAAAGTTTGTTTAAAACTTTTTAGATGATGATTGATAATTTCGGTTAATTTGATCATTAAGACTAGTGTTCTCATCTATATATATAAAGTAGTAGCGTGTGTGTGTGTGTGTGTGTGTGTGTGTGTGTGTGTGTGTGTGCACACACACACACACACACACACGTACAGCCCACACCACTGGATTAATCATGACCAAACCTGGCAATATGATGGTCCTTCACTTAGGGATGGTGCACATCATTTTCCAAGGTTAAGGTCAAGTTCATAGCCTATGTGTATATACTCTTCTACAGCCACATCACTGGACTGATCATGACCAAACCTGACATGATGATGGTCTCCAACCTAGGGATGGTGCATACCATTTGTCAAGGTTGGGACTTTGCTAGTCTTGGATATTATCCTTAGAACATTCTAGAAGATGTAACCTCTGAATTTTTTCAAGAATATTCTGTCATACATGGAAATCTTTTTATCAAACTTAAGAATTTCTACAGAATTTTGAATGGAACGCTTTATTTAATCAATGTAAGTAACTTGACTCCGTTCTATCAGCCATGATTGGGTAGAAGTCTCAAGTAATTCCTAATTGTATTTTGTACTGAAGATTAAACATTTAACTTCCAGAAGGCTTCATTTAGAACTGATTATTAATTAACATGGCTGAACCATTGTAAAAATAACATCAAAGTTGAGAACAATAGTCCAAATAATCCGAATGACACAAAATTTGTCCCAGGATATTTCTTGCAACATTAGGAAACAAATTTTCACAATTTTCATTATTGTTCAACTCATTTCCATTGCAACAAATTTATACACGGATACTTAATACTAACTTATTATTATATACAGTGGATATGCAAAAAATACACTAAAACATCAGACTTATAAAGAAACATTACACATTGCTATAAATGACATCCATACAACAATGACAATTACACATTTGTATAAATAAGAGCTATACAACAATACAATGACAGTATGATTATGAAAAGATATGGGAGACAAACATTTTTATGTATGAAAGTTATTCAAAGATGCAAAAGAATAATGTATTGGAAGACTCTATGATTTAACACAAAATTATGAATCAGTATAATTCATTGATATACACAATGACTATGCAAGTGAATAATGAATTAATACACAGGATCACTAAACACGGAGTCAAATATGCACTAACATATATGAGAATTCTATACTGATAACGATAGGTGCACATTGCTATGCATAAAGGCTATGCATTGATACAAAAGAATTATCATTTAGACACTATATTGGCCATGCATTGTTGCTTTCAGTCTATGTATAGTTTTAATGTGAATGAAGCCTTGCATATAGATCTTTACTTATAACAAGGGAATGCACTACTATACAAGAGTTATGAACTGATACATGCGAAACCTATGCAAAAGGAGTTACTTTACACAAATGAATAATACAAATTTTAGAAAAGTTTGTGTTAAAAAACAATTACAGACAGAAGTTTGGGGGCTGGGGGAAAGAAAGGAGAAACATAATTAACAAGCAGTTTACATACGGAAAGGTAGTGACCATGAATGTTGCTAAACAATTGATTTGCCGAGTGGACAAAAGCCGTTTTCACAGGGTGTAAGATGCCCTCATTACCAGCCTTAGCAAAAGGCAGCAACATGTCCAAATCTTCTATCATTTCATGAACACACTGAATAAACAAATATAGAAAAAACAATTGCAAATAAACACTAAATTTTAAGGAAAAGAAGTTCTTCATATTTAATATTTTTGTAAAAGTATAAAAATATAACAAAAAAAATAATAGTTTTGATACATACAGTCAACAACACATGGCAGCAATGAATTTCTGGCCTTACATTCTCTTTTCTGTGTGTTTTCCCACATAAATATATGAAGATTTTACAGTCATTCAAAAGAGTCACATATTTCTATGCATTTTCAGTATTTTTTACTTTAGGAAAAGGTAAAAGGTCAAGTGTAAATTCCTTGCATTATCAAATACTGTGGGAATAACTATTATTTTATCTAGTTTTCACTGAAAAAGAAATATTAAAATATGGTCTGCCATAAGTAATTACAGAGTGTTTTTTCTAGATGTGACAAACTTTAAATTATCAACTCTGTTTTCTTTTATTGCAGATTTGCTATCAGTTATTTTGAGTTCAGCTTGGTTTGGCAATAATTACAGCTATAATAATTATACGTTTGTTGGAAACGGCATGTGCAAACTGTTTCTTTAATGTTTGTTACACATGCAGTCTTATCAATTTTTATGCACTCAAACCTAGTCTTTCTTAGTCTACCATGCTTCCTAGTACCTGGGATATTGAGGCACATGGTAGAGTAGATGTATACGGGTGAACAACCTGAGACATTGAGTGGAAAAAGCGTCCGTAATCCCACAATTATTTTTAGCTGACACACACGATTGATGGGATTCTTTCTTCTAGTTTGTAGTAATGCATCCACCAAGGCATAATCATTATGTGGAAATTAGCCAAATTTTTACATAACTTGCTAATGTATTAATTTGATGTTGAATTACGTGCATTGAAAAATAAGGATATGATGTTGAAAAATTAATGTTTGATTTGCAAAATAAACACTTATCAATATCGAATAGTAGAAAATTTTTGTTTATAGACGTCATTAAATAGAGTGACAATTTTTGGTGCTATTTTCAGAATTTTGAGAGCAAAGAAAAAAAGAAGGAAATCAAAACTGCTTACCTTTGATATTACATGTGGGTAATCAAGACGGCCAGCTACAATATCTTTTGGTAACTCAATAACGTCTAAGGTGTGTGCTATCTCCCAGTCTTTCTGCTCCTTCTCCAGAGCAGCACTGGCACTCGTCCATACAATTTGTTCGACACATTGCACAAGGTCTGCAATAATCAGTTTAAAAATCAACTTCCATTCCCAAACGGGTTTCTCTTCTGCTTTGGTTTTTTCAATTACTGAAAAGAAAATGAAAAAACCAAAAACCTGAGAATAGTTGTGCATATATTTTTGAATGGTATTGATTGAATATGAATTGTGTAATAAGATATCCAGTTGAATTGATTCTATACTCCAAGTCATCATTTATTTTTCTTCCTTGTACTTCTTCCATTTAACATGCCTCTACCAAATCAGATGTAGGTTGCACACTGATCATAATGTGATATTCTCCATGAAATATCATTTATGTTGGTTTCGATATGCCATTGCTTGAGATCATCTTTGACTCAGTAATTCCAAGTTTTTCTCATCCTGCCTTTTCCTTTTGGAACGTGTGTACATCTTTTTATCCAACTAAAGCATCATTCCACATGTCCATACCACTGTAGGTAGTTGCAATGCAAAGCTGATTCGACCGTCCGCCTCAATAACAAGAAGTCAGCATTGTCATCAATAGGCATATTGCAAATCCATCAAACCATAACTTTGAAATTCCTCTGCATCCTTAGAAGGACCAGCTAGTATGTAACATGGCACTAGAGATATAGCTGTTATAACCTCGACTCCAAGCAATAAATTATTAACCTCAAATAGTAAATGCATTCTAACACTGGACTTGAACATCTCAGCTGATTCTATAATCTGGATCAGCATTTATTCCAGCATTGGATTTAATCTGATTCTATACTCTGGGACAATATTCCTTACAACACTGATGCTTTATCCTGTAAAAGTAGAAATTACCTTTATATAAAAAGTGATTTGTATACACTGACATAACAAAATATTCTTATCTTTCATTTACCTTTGGGAGCAGGTCGGCAATCAAGTAAAGGACTTTGAGATCGCATTGATGAGGATTCTGATGTAGAACCCTCACTGCTATTACTTCCTTTCCGACGAAGAACTGGACTGACAGATTTAAGTACACCTGCAAAATAATACAAAAACAGAGCATAAAAATGATATTAACATTTGACAAGCAATTTTTTACTTAAAGGCCGGAATAATCTGAAAATTTTTAAATCAGTAAACCAATCAAAATCTACAAAATCTAATAATTATATCACTTGATAAGTTGAGGGAAACAGATAATTTGAGATAAAACACAAATGAAGAACAAAAATTATTTGTTAATAAAAAATGATAAAAAGATGACAGATTGTTGAAATTCAGTTATTATGGGTGATTTGTAAAATGCAATTTGGGTACTGGAAATTTATTTATAATGTCAGTCAACAAGCAATGGACAATGGCAATCTGGTAATCAGATAATTTTGCTCAATGGATTTAGAAATTTGAGAAATGTGATAAACAAAATGATATAACAAAAGAAAGATTGCATGGAAATTGAAACTAAGAAACAATGACATAAGTTTCATGCATATGAATTGTTTTAAAAACATAGAGCAACAGAGTGAGAGCGAGATCGTGGGAACAAGAGACTCAAAACTCAAACAGGACATATGTTCATGCATTCAACCAACCAAGACAAAGAACGAAGACAAGAAACAATGTTGTTTAGCCAACTTGCACAAAAGATATATGCATGAAATTATGCATGGAACAGGTAGATTGTTATCAAAAGAAATCATGTTGCTGTTTTATCAAATGCTAAACAAACAAACTATTCTTGATTTACAAATGAACAAGTCAAGCATGCGGAGTCCCCCTCCATGAGTGAAAAATTTACTTTCATCATAATTAATGTTTGTGCAAAAATTTTTAAAAACCAAGGCATTCTTATTGAGAAAAGTATGAACAAACTAATGGACGAACGATTTGGGGGAAATTTTATCCCTATAAAGTTATCCTAGAAAATCTGTTCTAGCAAAAATTTACTTTCATCATGACTAATGTTTGTGCAAAAGTTTTAAAACATTCGAGGCATGGTTATTGAGAAAAAGGCAAACAAACAAATGGACAAACAATTTGGGGGTAATTTTATCCCCATAATACCCACTGGGGGGGGGGACAACAAGAGTTATCCCAGAAAATCCATTCTAGCAAAAATTTATTTTCACCATGAATAATGTTTGTGAAAAATTTCAAAAAAATTTAAGCAGTGGTTATTGAGAAAAATGCGAAGAAATGAATGGACAAATGGATATCAGGTTTATCAGCTTCACAGTTTTTAACTTTATAATTGATGATGATTATCATGTCTCAGCATGATGCTAAAATTATTGCATAAACAAAAAACATACTTCAATAAATGTTGAATGTAGAGGTTTTATCTGTATAACTGACAACTCATTTCTATACATGAATTTGAGAGGTTTGGAGGGGGGGGGGGCATATAAATGGAAATCGCTTTTACTTTTCATCAATGTCTTTATATATTTGCCAGTTAACAATGTTTGTTGCTACAACACACAATTTAGCCATCTGTCTCTTGCTGAAAGTATTTATTATTAGAAGACCAGTAGTTCACTTGAATTATGACAAATGTATTATGTCATTTTGTGATAAATAAAAATTAATCATAATAAAAGCAATAATTGTCAGCCTAAATATTGGGATAAAATCTTATTATCTCTCAAAACAAAAGCATGCTAAGGAAATGCAAATTTGGTTGTGCATGTTAGATTCATTTCACATTTAACACATTGAATCTTTTTAAAATGATTCATGGTATATTTACAATCAAGTTAGATTTTTCATTTATTATTAAATCAATAAAAACAAAACACAGATTTTGATCATGTAAAAATAGATGGAAACCTAATTTGATAATTATGCAAAAGATTTCGTTCTCTAAAGTTTTCAACTCAAATTTTTTGTGAAAGATAACTTAAAACCCTACATTAACCTCACCTTGTTAATGAATGACCCTTTTTTTAAGATTAGATTTGTTTTATATGCATAGAGAATACACATATATAATACAAGATACACAATATTGTGCACATTAAGTTGAAAAACAATAACATTAAAAAATAAATTGCCAACTAAAACTAGTAATTAACAAAGTAAAAAAAAAAAAAAAAAATTCTTTGTTTCTTTTCTCTCTTTGTTTCCCCTTTCTGTCCTGCTCTAAGCAAGTCTGACGACCTAGTCCACAAACTCCAAAATTCCATCACGACAAGTTTCAATAAAAAATACACGGTTAAACCTGGATCTGAAACTTCCAACGTAGACCCCCACTACCATGTCTCCTTCTCCAACATCAGGGGTCTACGTTCTAATCTTCCAGAGGTTGAAGCCCAATTACAGGAGACTAAACCAGACCTTTTATTTTTAAGCGAAACTGGAATTGGACAGACTATTTCCCTAAATGAGTTTGTAATTAAAGGATACTCTAACCTAACTTCCAAATCTGACCCCCAAGATCGCCATGGGCATGGAATATGTGCCTATATAAAAGATGGCTTTCCATGTGGTAGGGACATCTCCAGAGAAGATCCTAACTTACCCTATATGTGCTTCCGAGTAGCACTAGCTCACACTATGGCATTTATATTTACTCTCTATCGCCCCCACAACAGCGGAGTTACTATCTTTAAAAGCATATCTGAGAAAATTGACCAAGTTCTATCAGCATATCCTTCAGCTAACATTCACGTATGTGGAGACTTCAATGTTCACAATGTGGAATGGTTGACCCACTCAAACTAGACCGATGATGAGGGGAGATTCTGTCATGATTTCTCCATTGCTTATGACCTCACTCAGATTGTTCACGAACCCACCCGTGTGCCCGACAATGACGGCCAGTATGCAAGTCTCCTAGACCTTTTTCTCACAACTTGCCCTGAACTATGTTCAGTTTCCATTCTGTCTCCTCTTGGATCTTCCGATCACTCAGTTGTATCAATTAAGATAAAAATGAAATGTAATAAGTCCTCAGACGTACCTCTCCATCGTACAATATATCGATACACTATGACTGACTGGGCTAGTTTCCGTACATTTATATCGGATCTTCCTCTGCGTTCCATGTTTAAAAAGGATGTGTCGTCTATAGTATCAGAATTGACAGAATGGTTAATTGTAGGTATAGACAATTTCATACCCTCGAAAAAGTTCCAGCAAAAACCTAACAGCCAGCCATGGTTTTCTCCAGAATGTGCTGCTGCTATTGCGCACAGAAATCACTTTTTCCACTGCTTCCAACGTAATAGATGTATGGAAACTAAAGCCGCTTTCAGGACTGCCAGCAACCATTGTAAGAAAGTAATAAAGAACGCAAGAGAGTTGTATGCTCAGTCCGTCAAGTCCAAAGTAGCTGAGCAGCGGCTTGGTTCCCACCAGTTTTGGCAAATAGCAAACAGAATCCTGAACAGAAGCGTGTGCTCTATCCCAACTATCATCAATGGACCTGAGTTAATCTCGTCAGCATCAGACAAAGACAAACTCTTTGCCAAGAACTTTGCAGCTAATTCTACCCTTTGCGACCAAGGCCGCCAACCCCCAATATTTCCTCCTGTATCAGAAAACACACTATGTGATATACAAATATCTGTATGTGATGTTGCCAAGCTAATCAAAAACCTTGATTCCAGTAAAGCAACCGGCCTTGACGGTATTCCAACTATAGTACTCAAAAAAACTTCAACCAGAACTAGCACCCATACTTACAAAACTGTTTAAACGTTGCCTTAAGGAGAATTGTTTCCCATCACCCTGGAAAATCTCATCAGTATGCCCTGTATTTAAGAATTCAGGTGATCGTTCATCCCCCTCTCAGTAGAGGCCAATAAGTCTCCTGTGCGTCATGAGTAAGTTGCTGGAATCTGTGTTAAATAGAGAAGTAATCAACCATCTCAGCAAAAATAACCTTCATAGTGACACACAATATGGTTTCCGTTCTGCTAGATCTACAGCAGATGTGCTTACAGTTATATCTCATAGGATTAGCGAATCTCTCGACAGAGGCAACCTTTCTAGGGCAATTGCTCTTGACATATCAAAGGCCTTTGATAGGGTATGGCATAAAGGTTTACTTCACAAGATCTCCAGCTATGGTATAGCTGGAAATGTCTTCTCAATTATTAAATCATTTCTCTCTGATAGGTTCATAAGAGTAGTAGTTGATGGGCAAAAATCAGAAGCTCACAGTATAAATGCTGGAGTCCCTCAGGGGTCCATCCTGGGCCCAACTCTCTTCCTGATCTACATTAATGATCTTCCAAATCACATCCTTACATCATTCGTAGACATTTTTGCTGACGACACTACCATCTATGGTAGCACATCTAAGACAGTAAACGACCAAGTTCTCTCCGATTCTCTCTCCTCTGATCTTGATCATGTTGTACAATGGGGAAAGGAGTGGCTGGTTATTTTTAATGCATCTAAAACCAAGCTTCTATCTTTACATCATCAACGTTCTGATCCCCATCTGGCATCAATTAAAATGAATGGCTCTCGTCTTGGGGACGACAGCTTCTGACAGGCTTCTGGGCTTGACCTTTACTCCTGATCTTAAATGGAATACGTACATCAAATCTGTTGCCAAGGTCGCTGGAAAAATAGTCGGATCCTTCTATCGATCCAGTAGATATCTCACTGCTGATGCAATTCTCTATCTATATAAGAGCCAGATACGTCCAAGGATGGAATACTGTTGCCACATATGGGCAGGAGCTGCTAGAAAAGACTTGTCCTGCCTTGATAGGGTTCAAAATAGACTTCGTGGCCTGGTGGGAGATGTCCTTTTCTCTTCGCTGCAACCTCTATCTCACAGAAGAGATGTTGCGAGTTTGTCTCTGCTTTATCGTTATTTTCATGGAAAGTGTTCGACTTAGCTTCAATCTATGGTCCCCCCCCTCGCCAAACTTTCACAAGAAACACTAGACTAGCTGAAAACATTATCAATAATTTTCCACACTCTTTATCTGCGCCTAAACCTAAACATAGATTCCATGATCAAAGCTTCTTTCTTAGAACTGCACGCCTGTGGAATTGTCTTCCGTTTTCCTGCTTTCCAGCTGTCTATAATATGGTTGTCTTCAAGTCCAACGTGAACAAGTTTCTGATGAGCCGTTCCATTTAAGTTAACAAATTTACCGAACTTCCATTACTATCGATTACTATATTGTCCTTTTGACTACTCTACACTCTTTAACCCTTATCCTTGAGTGGCCTATCGGCCTTGATAAGTGGTGACGCCTATGTAAAAAAAAAAAAAAAAAAGTAAAAAAACTATTAAAAAGAAAAGATTTAATTTTATTCGCATCTAAATTTTATTAAAATAACAAGAAAAATTAATGAGTTATCACAAGTTGAAAGTGAAATGAATTTCACTACATTTATACATTTTTATGTATATTTACACATCGTTGCACACTAAACTCTAGTTTGGTTTGTCATAACTACTTCACACATTATGCAATAAATCCTAGATGAAAGATATCCAAAGACAAACATTAGCAGACAACATTTTGGTATTCTTATTTTGGATGCACAAGGTATTTTGTTCATAGTTTGCCTTGAGAAAGGAATAATTATGAATGGTAAATATAAGGTATTATTGGTGCATTTGAAAGAAGAAATCATCCAAAAATGGCTACAAATAAAAAAGAAAAAGTGCTCATTTACCAAGACAATACACTATGCCACAAATAGATCACAATGATGACAAAATTGCATGGATTTCACTCTGAATTACATTGACAGCCACTCTATTATTCAGATCTGCCCTTTTAAGTAATTGCCAGCTAGTTGTAGACTTCAAAAGAATGCTCTAGAGAAAGAGATCTGCATCTAATGAAAAAGTGATAGAAAAAACTGATGCATATTTTGAAAGCGAAGACAAATCATTCCACAAAAAAAAAAAAATTGTTAGAGAAGTAGCGGAATCAGTATATCAGCATGGAAGGAGACTATGTTGCTGAATAAATTAAATCTTTATTATCTGTATATAGATTGTGATCGTTTTTGTTACAAAAACATGCTTTGTCAAAGAGGCAATCTCACTAGAATTTAAAAAAAATCAAACTCTTTTTCAAGCAGTTTTACCTCGAAGGCTTCCTTTGGATCCTCGTCTTTTGTTGCTAGTAGTGCTACTCCCACTAGTAGTGGCCATTTTGTAGAGGTAGTCGATGTGCTCATCGATGTGGAAAACAGAGAGAAGAATGTCCCGCAAGGACTGCAGATAATGCCGAGAGATAACAATAGAAGCTTTGCGACTGTGGCTACCTCTTCGTCCGCCCGCATTCAGTAAGCCCTGCTCAGCCGTGCTCGAGTAGCCTTTCAGCAGGGGCTTCTTGTGATTAGCGTCAAAAAGGAACTCGCTCGAAGACTGCGCAGAGTTTCTATGAATTATATCCTTCAGGTCATCGTAGATTTCTTCAATCAGAGCTGACATCTCGTCTGCATACTTGTCAAGGTACAAGTCATGGATTGCCTTGAACGTACTGGAGGTTTTCTTGAAGATTCCTGTTGTGAGGATGGCAAAATCCTCATCAATCATACCAGTAATCAAACCCGCTAACATGGAACAGTTCTTGGTGATGGCTGCAATGTCAAGCTTTTCATCTTCTCCAGATTGCGGCAACAGGCTATTGAAGTACGTCTCAAGCTGCTGAACGCGCAGCATCTGGAAAACCGCAGATACAAAAATTTCTTATTAATAGACTTTGTCATATTTGTATAAAAAATAAAAATCATATATATGTCGATATACTTGAATTTCTACACATGCTGAAAGATATGAACACTATAATACATTTATCAATAAAAGGAACGTTCTGGTATGTTAGAAGTATCACTTAAATATGAATAATACATGTTTTTAGGAAGCCATTGAAAACAAAAAATGTGGTAACAAATTGTTGAGAGAATTATATGTTTTTATGAGAGTAAAACGCCATTATCAAGTCAAGATAGGATGGTTTTTGCTATTTTTTTGTTCCTTTTTATGGTGCATTTTCAGAATAAAAACAAAATCTGAACATTACAAAATAAAATTTCCATTAAAAATAAATCTTATCTTTTTATTTTTATGTCAATTTCAACGGAAACCAATGTTATCTACTTAATTGTCATGTCGCAATTAGTAACATATTACTACATTATTACAACGAACATGTACTTTCACGATTTCACAATCCATTGATCTGCCATTATTATTTTGGAATTGTAACAGGACAGACTGCAGTTACCTCCCCTGTTATCATACAAACTAGTCTGTTTATTATTGAAGTGAAACTTGCAATTTCTTCGAATACTATTTTCATTAATAGTTAATTTTCTATTTTATTAGTTTTCATAATATTTAGATATTTTACAAATTTCCACATGACAATTAAGCAGATTTTCATTCTTATTCTGAAGAAGCACCCTTCCTCCATATCCATTGTCTTGTGTATTTAATTGAAATTCCACATTACCAGAGCTTGAACTATCAAATGCTCTGCTGAGGTTGCTCCAGTTCTCTCCAAAGTTTTCAACAAATACCTTAACAAATCTTGCTTTCCTGACTGCTGGAAAACAGCTTCAGTGGTACCAGTTTATAAGAATTCTGGCAAAAGAACTGACCTGTTAAATTATTACCCTATTAGTCTTCTGCCTCTTTTTGACAAAATATTTGAGTCCCTAATTAATCAAGCTTTAGTCCACCACCTTACAATTGCTAAACTTCTGTCCGACCAACAATATGGATTTAGGAAAGCTTGTTCTACTGCAGATATCCTAACTGTAGTCTCTGAACATATATACCATACACTGGATAAAGCAGGAGAAAGTAGGGCAGCAGCCCTAGATATATCTAAGGCCTTCTCGGGAAAATAAGATCCTATGGTATCACTGGACGAATACTTAACATAATTAAATCCTTTTTAAATAAGAGAAGAATCCATGTTGTTCTCGATGGTCGTACGTCAAAACAATATGATATAAATGCGGGTGTACCTCAGGGGCCGATCCTTGGACCTTTATTATTCCTGATATTCATAAATGATCTCCCTGATAAAATTTTCTCTAAAATGGGTATATTTGCTGATGAGACTACACTCTATAACATGTGGGAAAAACAAATGGACACTTATCTAAGGCAATGGTGGAAACCCTAGAGGAAGACCTCCAATCTATACTGGAATGGGGACAAAAATGGATGGTAACATTCACTGCTGCCAAGACTAAGGTCTTTTTTGTCTTTTAATAATTACAAGAAACTTTTTCAACCACCAATAGCTATGGCTAATGATACATTACCTGAAAGATACATCTAGAGTATTGCCAAGGATGCTGCAAAAAAAGTGGGCTCTCTCTACCGTGCTAGAAAGTTACTTACGCTTGAAAGTATCCTGTACCTCTACAAGGCCACCATTCGCCCATGTATGGAGTATTGCTGTCACATTTGGGCTGGTGCATCTGCTACTAGTCTTTTACTCCTGGACAAGGTTCAAAAGAGAGTTGCCAACCTAATAGGTCCCGAACTGTCAGCTAGGCTTCAGCCTCTCTCCCATGTTGCATCCCTCTGCCTGTTTTACAAGTATTTTAATGGTAGATGCTCCAATGAACTCCAAGCTCTTGTACCCTCTTGACATAAATACCCCCCCAAAAAAACAACAAGCGGCAAAATCCCACCCCAATACAGTAGAGATCCCCAGATGCCAGAAAGCCTTCTACTCTAATAGTTTCTTCCCCAGAACTGCTAGACTTTGGAATTCTCTTCTAGGTTCTTGCGTAATCTAAACATACATCTTGTTGCTCAACTTCCTACATAGTATCCCTCAAAGTAACACTGTGCCTTGTTTGGGGTGAAAATGCAATAAAAAAATCAGTTGCTGAAACATTTCAATGAGAGCAGCAAAAGTAGATCAGCTATTGCTTGGCATATATGAAAAAGAAATGTTCTGCCCATTAGAAGCATTATTTAAAGATGAACGATATGTTAAGAAAGCCAAACTTTTATTTTGTTTCCAATGCATTTATACACAAAACTATGGATATGACAAAAGGAACAAAATACAGTGACAAAAAAACTATCTTAACTTAATAATAGAGTTTTATTCTAAAATATTGTTAATAAAACAAAATAGAATTCTCTCTTAACCATTTGTAACCAGGTTTTATTTTGTTTATATTTTTATTTTTTTTTATTTTCTTATTATTTTGTTCTAGTTGAGATGTGGCATTCTACCGGATTCCAAACATTCATCTACTATCCCATACATCCAACCAAATGATTTTTTCAAGATACTAAGCATCTCTTTAAATGCAATTGTTTGTATCTTTCTTGCTCTTAATTCAATATGTATATTTGTCAGGTAATTTTTTAAATTCTTTTTATGAGTTCAGTTGCTCCCATCATTACTGGAATGAGAGATCTTCTTAAAATTCCAGTTTCTTTTCATGTTGTACATAAGACCTTGGTATTTCATTATCCTTTTCTTCTCAGTTCCGTTCAACCCAGTATCATTGGGGACACTAACTTCTAAGATTGCTTCTTTCTCCTTCTTGTCTATATCACAATGTCAGATTTTATAGCTTCCTTTTCTAGGTACATCGCTGTAGGAATTGCATAGTCATAGTGGATGGTGTACAACTTATTTCCAACTGTTCTTTCTGCTATATGTTTTCAGCAATATATGCATCAATATGCCTATTTAATTTGAGATTGTAAATCACAGAGAATTTTAAAAAAATTTTTAAATGTCCTTTAAATAATGTATTATGAGGCATAATTAAAATTCTATACATCCTGAAATATGTTCAAACTATGATATATAAAAAAGAATTTTCGGGAGACTTTCTTGAAGATTCTCATCTGTGTGCACTGCCTGTTTTAATGTGTAAATTCTAAATAAACAAAATTTTTGCAATACAATTAAAGTTGTTTTATTTTTTTATTTCAGAAAATGGTACTGAATATAGACCAACCTGGTAACAGAACCAAATATCATCTGGTTGATACAACATAACTAAACTTTGCAAGTAGTCAATGCGGTTCTGTTCTTGCAAATTGAGTTCCTGTTCAAAACCACGCAGGGGTAATTTGGACAATTTGTCAGTGAAGTATCTGCAGAAAACAGGGGAAAAAAATTCCAACTTTAACATGAAAGAATCTACTGTTTTGTCTGGTTGTCATTTAACCATTATTAATCGATGTCGGTTGTATACTATATTTGTTGGTTTGATATATGCAGCATAGAGAGATCTTATGGCATAAGTATAGTAATTTGTGTCACTAAATTCAAACATTTCTGTCAATATGCTATTTATCAATGCAAAGAAGTCTGATTTCTTTTCCCATGTAAACCATACAAAGATAAATTTCCAATGTTTTTATTATTTTTTTTTTTTTGCATTAAAAGCCTAGTGTCAAATTTTTCTGGACGAAACAGTCTGTTCAGATTATTTGTTTGTGAGATTAAAATTGTACTAAGGTAGAATGTAGAAAACAATGAGAGACTTAGCATATTTTAATCTAAAAATAAATACCATGTTTAACATCAACCCTATTCTCCCGACCTCTTAGCAAACACTAACCATTATGTCAAATGGAACAGTTCAAATGTAAAATAATGTAATCTAATATAGAAAAGGCAAAATGTGTGTATGTTTGTATGTCTTGCAAAAACTTTCGACAACAGATCTTGACGAAATCGGTATCGTTTTAAACCTTCATCCTTTGGACGACAAATATTTAAAAAATTGGCCAAAAACATTCATTGCTTCAGCCTCAACTGGGCAGTTTTCTACAAGGAGGGGGTCACTTTTTCGTCAATATTTTTGCAAATATTGAGCTATATGCCTACATGTTCCATATATATCATTTATTTTCTTCCTTGCTAAATAATAACTTTTATACTCCAATTCATATCAAATTTTTATGTTTATGTAGTTTTTAGCTATACACAAAAACGTTCCAAGAGGGGCTCTACTAAAGCCAGGGTCATGCTACATTATTGATGACTTTCCAATGTCTGACATTTGGTAGGCACATTATATGATCTTCCAATTTTGTAACATGACATCCTCGATGAAGATAATGGCTGTGTACGTCTATAAGAAGCAAATGATGCATAACCATTTGAAACATTTTAAAAACTTTCATATGTGACCTCTATAAAGAACTTAGGGGTCATCACATTGCATATGCTATTTGAATCTACTAGTTACTTGAATCAGTTTCTGCTGAAAGTGGGCTTAACAGACATCGAGGAGGTATAGCACATCTGATTGCTGTGTTCAACTGTTTATGGAAACATTGGTGATCATTTGGAGTCAGTCCTTTTATCCAACATAGGAGACCGTAGACATGACGGTCAAACATAAGTTTTTGTATTTGATTTGACCGTCGCAAGTTGGGTTTTTAGTTGACTATTGCTACACTTTTGCCATCTGAGCATGGTTTGGGAGCCACAGCTCTGCATATGAGTTCATATTCTTTACATTAGAGAGCATGACTCAGCCAATAATAGCATCTAGTTTCAAGCAATTGAAAGACAGGATGTTTGTGACATGTATTTAGATATACTAGATATTGAAAAGGCAAGGAATAGGGAATGAGAGCAATCTTTACCTCAGAAGATTAAACAAAGGATTCAGTTCAAATTTTCTGAGACATTACCAACTTTGACACAAGGTCATAAGGGGTAATTGACTACAAATGGAAAAATCTTTTTGGAAAATGGCGATACTTGAGATGAGGATAATAGTGCAAAACATGCAAATGCTGTAAACTAAGGTTACCTTCGAAACTTGAGAGCAATCTGATCCCAGAGTTGCTCAATGAGCAACTCATGATTGTCTTGGACTGAATTGAGGGATGCAACAGAATCTTCTACACGAGGGGCTGAAGAAGAATGGAGGGGAAGAGAGATACCCTCAGATGAAGAGAGGGTCATTAGGTCCTCAAGGATCAGCTCCTCACAGCCTGGATGGTTCTCAAGACTATTTTGCTGAAAAGCAAGCATACAAAATTTTAAAATCTTATAAATTCATTCAAGTAATATCTTTACAGGAGGTGGGGTAACAAATGTTAGCATCAGCAGCTGATTGAAGAATTATTTGTAATGTAAACAAGACAATATTGTCCTTTTTTTAATGTAATTATAACAATTATAGTAAGCTTGTAACGAAAACTTGCAGTAGAGAATTTGGTTTTGTTTCAAAATGCTTGGTAAACATGAGATGCTTTTGTGTAATTAGAATACATTCTGCTGAAATGGGGACAAAAATGGTTGGTCACATTCAATGCTGCTAAGACTAAGTTTGTTTCCTTCAATAACTACAAGAAACCGTCTCTACCACCAATAGCAATGGCCAAGAACACATTGCCTAAAAGTACTTCTTTTAAACTCCTCGGCCTAACGTTTACAGGGAATATGAACTGGAATAGATACATTGAGAGCATTGCCAAGGCTGCTGCAAGGAAGGTTGGCTCCCTCTACCGTGCTAGAAAACTACTTACGCCTGCCAGTATCCTATACCTCTATAAGGCAACCATTCGCCCATGTATGGAGTACTGTTGTCACATCTGGGCTGGTGCATCTGCTGCTTGTCTCTCGCTCCTGGACAGGGTTCAAAAAAGAGTCGCCAACCTGATAGGTCCTGAACTGTCATCTAGGCTTCAACCTCTGTCCCATCGACGAGATGTTGCATCCCTCTGCCTGTTCTACAAATACTTTAATGGTGAATGCTCTGACGAACTGCAAACACTTGTACCTCCCCGACGTAACTACCCCCGACAAACCCGACAAGCTACTAAGTCTCATCCCTTTACAGTAGAGATCCCTAGGTGCAAGAAAGCCTTTTACTCCAATAGTTTTTTCCCCAAAACTGCGGGTCTTTGGAACTCCCTTCCGGGATTCTGCTTTCCCAACTGCAATGATATGCAGAAGTTCAAGTGTAATGTTAACAAACATCTTTCTACTCTTCTCCCCTCATAATGACCCCGCTAATTATTCCCTAATAGTAGCCCCCTGCTTCAAAGTGGAACTGTGTCTTGTTTGGGGTGAAAATTGAATAAAAAAAAAAAAAAAAGAATTGTAGTCGTGAACATACTTTAAAAACAGTTAATTTCAAAAATTACATTTGAACATGAATCACCATGGATGAACAACAATTTCCATTATATAAACAAATACATATATTATATACGTACAGAAACTGCAGATATTTAAATGTAATGTGAACAGACATCTTGCTGCTCAACACTTTACAGTCTCTTGAAGACACAATCCCAAATAATAGCCCTTTATGTTCCAAGTGGCAATATGCCTTGTTTGGAATGAAAAGTAGTAATATATATATATATATATATATATATTACAAAATATCTGATATTTCTTCAAAACCTCTGATGTAGGGGAGACTAAAACTTGCTGTTATGGTTTCAAATGATCTGAAATAACAGCAAGGGGAGACTTGATTCCAAATATTTCTCATATGTTATATCTCCCCTCTTTTGGAAATAGGGTACAATTATGAATATCTCCAGTATCAAATAATCCTTAATTTACTTTATGTATGAAAACCAAAGGGGGGGGGGATATAACATATAAGAAATATTTGGAATCAAGTCTTCCCTTGCTGTTATTTCAGATCATATGGTCAAATTCCTGACATTTTAGAGCCTATAAGTGACCAACATGCATTTATAATGTTAGTTCTGTGTTTATATGTACAGGATTCACTTCTAAAATAATTAACCGATCATTATAAATTTTCAAACACAGCTGACAGACGTAAATAGTCAAAGTATGGGCTATATTTACTTGAATTTTGTTTGATGGAAAGGGAGTAAAAATGAGATTAAAGTATATTTTTAGAAAATTCAGACACCTCCAATTTTTGTGGAATTTTACCAATAGTTATTAGACATCAAGTAATATTCCATAAATTTCAGTTTGTTTGAAGTAGTTTAAAGATCTTTTAAGAGACTTAATATGAGAACAGCCTTCTATTTTAAAATTCAGATGGGATAGCTTCCGTACACTTATATCCGATCTACCCCTGCATTCCATGTTTAAAAAGGATGTGTCCTCCATAGTATCAGATCTGAGCGAATGACTAATTATAGGCATAGACCAATTGATACCATCTAAAAAATTCCAATAAACACCTAACAGCCAGCCATGGTTCTCTCCAGAATGTGCTGCTGCCATCGTGCACAAAAATCACTTTTTCCATAACTACCAACATAATAGATACACTGAGACTAAAGCTGCCTTCAAGGCTGCCAGCAACCACTGCAAAAGAGTAATAAAAAATGCAAGAGAGCTATATGCTCAGTCTGTTAAATCCAAAGTAGCTGATCAGCGGCTTGGTTCCCACCAGTTTTGGCAAATATCAAACAGGATCCTGAACAGAAGCATGTGTTCTATCCCAACCATCATCAATGGACCTGAGGTCATCTCGTCAGCATCAGATAAGGCAAAACTATTTGCCAAGAACTTTGCCGCTAATTCTACCCTATGTTACGAAGGCTATTAACTCCCCGTATTTCCTCCTATAATAGACAATACGCTCTGCAGCATACAAATATCTGTGCGTGATGTCATCAAGCTAATCAAGAACGTTGATTCCAGTAAAGCAACTGGCCCAGATGGCATTCCAATCATTGTGCCAAAAAAGCTTCAACTAGAACTTGCCCCCATACTTACAAAACTCTTTAATCGTTGCCTTAAAGAGAAGTGCTTCCCAACACCTTGGAAAACCTTATCAGTATGCCCTGTATTTAAGAATTCAGGTGATAAGTCATCTCCCTCTCAGTACAGACCAATAAGTCTCCTGTGTGTCATGAGTAAGCTGCTGGAATCCATATTAAATAGAGAAGTAGTCTACCACTAGCAATACACATGAAAAAATTGAAATAGCTTAAAATATTTCAATATTGGTATGCATAGAAAGAGCTTGATGAGCTAAGAAAGAATCTTTTTAAATTTTTAAAATCTGATTAAAATTAAGGAAGTTATGGCTATTTTTGTGCCTCACACGTTTGGATATTTTTCCCTCTTTAAGACCATATGCGTTTCGTCACATTTTTTACACTACTTTTTCAGTAAAAATGTCATATCTTTGTTAAAACACAAGACTAAGAAATGAAATTTACCATATAAGTGTATTTTTGTACAAGGAATCAGAATATGCAACTGAAAATCTCGCAAAGTTTATGGTTTCCAAATAATCTGCAGTAAATGTGCATAAATATGCAGCAATTCCTTAAAAATGCCATGTATCCATAAACAGAAAAGAAGTTGGAGAACTCAAAGTGGAATTGTAATGTGCTTTATGTACAAAAAACTTAAATCTAAACATAAGACCATTTAAAAATTAATATATTGCAATATTTCTTTGGTATTATTGTAGATTAACACCTTCTGTTTAACCCAACTCAACTCCTTCTGACCACCCCTCCAAAATGTGATTCTACCTTTTTAGGAAATTATGTATAAAATGCCATGAAAAACTTTAATGAAAGATAAACAAATTATTTTAGAATTGAATGTAAAATAATTTCCTATTACAGGTCATTCTAGCATTTTAGGGCAGTTAACTGTTTTTTTTTTCTATGGGAAAATATGCATGCTTTTTTTTTTTTTTAAGATGATTATGTGTAGTTTTAAGAGGGTTTCTATGCAATGAGAATATGGGGAGGGTTGCCATTCGGACTTTGAATTAATTGTAGGGCTAAGGAAAATTATGTGTGAACATACTGAAAACTTGACAGAGACCAAGCTAACAAAAACAATATTAGAGGGGGGAGCGGTTAGTTTCACAAAAATTTAATGTAAAATAATTCACCATTTCCTGGCCATTCTAGCATTTTAGGACAGTTAACCAATTTATTTTTATGTGTATTTTTCTTTAAGGAAGGATCTATTTTTTGTTTGTTTTTGGTGCTTGTGTGTGGCTTACAGAGGTATTTTATTGGGGGGGGGGCTTGCCACTCGAACTTAGTGTTATTGTTAGGGTTAAAGAGTGTTTTAGGAATACGAACCGTTACTTCATTTTTGTTTTGTAGTCCTAACTGCAAAATGCCGTTTCCATTTCAAATAAATATTTTACAGAAAGTTATATATGTGTGTGTGTGTGTATTCGACAGGTAAATAAGTCAGCAAATGTTATATTTAGTTTTAATTTAATAAGAAACTGCGTTGCGAAATTTTAAAAAAAATTCCATAAATTTGTTGATTTCTATTTTCGAGGTTGAAGGTGTTAATTCCATAGGCCGTTTATACTACGCTGGAGCTGGTTGTAAAAATATCTTTCGCTTAATAAGTAGAAAAAAAAATAACGAAATAAAAAGCTTCCTAATTGTAGTTTGATGTGTTTTCTTTTAAAATTTCAAGAATATTGATATAGATTTTGAGGGTTTGTATTACTATACACATAGATTCGAAAAAGTTGTCAAAAAAACAAATATATAACAAATAAATGTTATCAAAAGCAAGTTACTTTTCTACCTAACTGGATAATTTTTTAGTGTTTTTATTTAATGTAACATGTTTATTCAGCTTGAAAACAGTGTTTACCGATGTTTTGGAAAATTTAAAATGGCGCCCGACTCTTGAAACGGTAAGTTTGGGGAAAAGAGTTAAAAATAAAAAAGTAGACAAAATACTGCTAGAAACTCGCTCAATATATGTTACCGTGACATAGGCTGACATATATTCGGTGAGTTTTTAACAGTATTTTGTATAGTTTTTTTTTATTTTCAACTCCTTTTCTCAAACTTACCGTGTCAAAGAGAGTCGGGCTGGGCGCCATTTTTAATTTTCCAATACATCGGTAAACACTGTATGTTTTTCGAGCTGAATAAACATGTTACATTAAATAAAAACACTAGAAAATTATCCAGTTAGGTAGAAAAGTAACTTATCTTGCCTTTGATAACATTTATTTGTTATATATTTGTTTTTTGACAACTTTTTCGAATCTTTGTATAAACGAGATTTTGATACTTATTTTGATTTTGACAAAAAACATTTGTGGCTGTTCGCAGTAAAACATTGTTTTAATTCGCTGTTCAAAACTAATTTAAAGAATAAAAGTGCATGCAAGCTATATATCTACAAAAGTTTATTTTGTTTTTTTAACCATGTTTTTAAATTTGACGAGAAATGTGAGAAATTGCAATAGATTCATAACGCCAAATTGGTTGGGATTGTTGTTATTATACATTCTGAAAACCGAACAGTTCTAAACTAATGTTATTCTGATAACAAAATAGCTCTAATTAAACATAAGAACATTTATATTCATATTTTCATGTTTTTCTTAATTCGTTCTTGAATAAAAATTAAAGAACGCGTGTTGTTTTACACTGTGCTATCGCTGATTCTACTGGCTGGAGCTGCTGCTGCTGCTTCTAGTAATACTAACTTCATTTGACCAAATTCGAGAAATAGAAACAATTTTTTTTTCGGGTAGGTCCTTTTAAATTATCAATTACCGCGGTCCTACTCAACATAAAATAATACTTTTAATTGATAAAGATAGTAAAAAGATTGATTTACTTACTACTGGGTGTCCGAAGAATTTTTTTTTCAAAATGTTCGATACTCGTCATATTAAAGTTTTATTTTTAACACGACAAAAATAGAAATGGTCAAAAATATTTCGGACACTTGACAGTATTAAGATTAACACCTCTACTGATTGGTTCCCAAATTTCATGACGAAATTCTTCATACAATCACGGTACGGACCTTTAGAAAACAGGGGGGGTCATTACAAAACTTTACCGAAAACACCATTTTATGACGTTCACATTTTTATCACTTTATTTGCTTAAAATTCTTAAAATATATAATGTACATTCATATTTATTAATTCATTTGAAAGTATATTCATTTCCGAACAAAACAGTAGTAGTTTGAAGACTTGAAGTGCTTTGGTTTAAAAAATATGGCTATTTTAGTAGAACTACCTTGAAATCTGTGATTATCCAAAGCGTTTTTTCGTCCGTGTGTATTACTACTACCACCTCAGCAGAAATAACCTTCTTAGTGCATGCAATATGGTTTCCGTTCTGCCAGATCTACAGCAGGTGCTAACTGTTATATCTCATAGGATTAGCGAATCTCTTGACAAAGGCTTCCTCTCTAAGGCAATTGCTCTTGACATATCAAAGGCCTTCAATAAGGTATAGCATAAGGGCCTACTTCACAAGATTTCCAGCTACGGTATAACTGTAAATGTTTTCTCGATAATTAAATCATTTCTCTCCAATAGGCTCATAAGAGTTGATGGGCAGAAATCAGAGGCCCTCAATATTAATGCTGGAGTCCCTCAGGGATCCATTCTAGGCCCAACTCTCTTCCTAATATACATCAATGATCTCCCAAAACACATACTTAAATCATTCATTGACATCTATGCTGATGACACGACCATCTATGGCAACACATCAAAGGCCGTAAATGACAAAGTTCTCTCAGATTCTCTCTCCTCTGATCTTGAGCGCGTTGGAGGAGGTGGCTCGTTATTTTTAATGCATCTAAAACCAAGCTCCTATCTTTATATCATCAACGCTCTGATCCGGCATCAATTGAAATGGGTGGCTCTCGTCTAGGGGAAGCTCCATGTTTTGATAAGTTTCTGGGATTGACCTTTACTCCTGACCTGAAATGGAACACGTACATCAAGTCAGTTGCCAAGGTCGCTGGAAAGATGGTGGGATCCTTCTACCGCTCCAGAAGATATCTCACCCCTGATGCAATTCTCTATCTGTATAAAAGCCAAGTACGTCCAAGGATAGAGTACTGCTGCCATATCTGGGCAGGAGCTGCTAAAAACAGCCTATCCTGCCTTGACAGAGTACAAAATAGGCTTCGTGGCCTAGTGAGTGATGCCCTTTTCTCTTCCCTGCAACCTCTCTCCCACAGGAGAGACGTTGCGAGCCTGTCTTTGTTTTATCGTTACTACCATGGCAGGTGCTCGTCTGAACTCCAATCTCTGGTCCCCCCTCGCCAATCTTTCACGATAAACACCCGCCTAGCTGAAACCACTGTCAAAAATTTTCCCCACTCCTTATCTGTGCCAAAATCAAAACGTAGATTCCATGAACAAAACTTCTTTCTTAGAAGTGCACGCCTGTGGAACTCTGTTCTGGTTGCCTGTTTCCCACCTGACTACAACCTGGATGTCTTCAAGTCCAATGTAAACAAATTCCTGATGAACTGCCTCCTTAAGTAAGACACTTTATCAAATCTCCAACACTAACATACTGTACACATAATAACTCTTATCCCCAAGTGGCTTCCGGACCTTGATAAGTGGTGACTACCTTGTAAAAAAAAAAAAAAAAATCAGATTTGAATTTAAATTTGATCCATAAGCATTAGACGCAAATTAAGCAAAATTCACTAAATTTCATTTTTTCTTTAGACTCCATAAGCTTAAGCCTAAAATTTTACATATTTTAAATACTTATCAAATTATATGATAGATTTTGATCAAAATTAGAATTAGATATAAAGTCTAGTAGTGTTATATGTTTCTTGATTTTAATGTTCACAGGAATGATTCAAAACTGTTTTGTTCAAGGAATTCATTTTACCTGTCCTGGGACGGATATTCTTCTAGTATTTGAATAATAATAATTGTAAAGGCTGCTGCAAAGAAGGTGGTTCTCTCTATTGAGCTAGAAGACTAATTATACCTGAGAATATCCTGTATATCTACAAGGCCACCATTTGTCCATACATGGAGTATTGTTGCCACATCTGGGCTGGTGCATCTACCGCTATTTTCTCCCTCTTGGATAGGGTCTAAAAAAGAGTTTTCAATCTAATAGGTTCCACTTTGTCAACTAAGCTCCAACCCCTGTCCCATCGCTTCAATGTTGCATCTCTGTGCCTGTTTTACAAACATTTTAATGGAACATGCTCTGATGAACTCGTTGTACTTGTGCCCCTGATGTACCCTCGACAAACCCGTTTAGCAAAAACTCTCACTCCTTTACTGTTGAAGTGACTAAATGCCAGAAAGCTTTCAACTCTAATAGTTTCTTCCTTTGAACAACTAGACATTGGAATTCCCTTCCTGCTACCAACTTCCCTGACTGTACTGATATGCAGAAGTTTAAATGTAATGGAAACCAATATCTTGTTAATCTTTCCTAGGCATCGCCCCAAATAGTAGCCCTTTACGTTTAAGTGGCGATATGCTTTGTTCGGGGTGAACGTGAATAAAAAAAATAAAATAATAGATACATACCACATGCTGCAATATTTTGATGATGTCATCCATATCAAGATCATAGCAAGAACTCTTCTCCAGAACGTGGCAGTTGATCATGTACTTCAGTGTTTCCTGGGGTGAACTGAGGCATTTGTTGCCAGGCAACTCATTTGTAAAGGTCAACACGGCCTGCAGGCATTCATCAAGTCTGACACAAAAATTGACAGAAAGCAAAAAGAGAAAACAAAATTAGTATTATTTTCATTATTCAATCTATTACTATCATTTTAAATGGTGTCCACAGTTTCGGCCAATGTAACTTCCTGCCTTCTTCAGGTGTATCTTGTTAAACTCGGGAATCTATACAGAATTCCATACTGAATCTTATTTACTCCATGGGATTAACTTGTTACCGTTCAGTCTGTTTTGACTAGATTGAAGTGTTACATAAGTAAACTTAATGCTATTGAACCTTAAACATCTAGAAGATTGTTATTTAAAACTGATTGTAACTAAATGCTTTTATCTATTGCATGTCAATATAGATTAAATAAAGGGTTGAATTCAAACTTCTATACAGATTATCAAATTCAACAAGACGCATCTTAAAAAGGTTGGCAGTTACATTGGTCAAAAATTGTTTACATTCACACAAAAGGAAATCGTTTTTATATCACCGCTTGCTGTTGTATTGCTAGGGGAAGGTTTAGGAAGCAACTGTAATCCTTACATACAGGTCCATTTTTTCAGAATTCAGAACAAGCAAGGTCTTTTCAGTCTGTGTTCATTCCAGCATCTTACATGACAACAAGATATCAACCCAAACACTTCTTACTTGTAACAACTTTGGCGTAATGCTCAGGTGGATGTGTAAGAGCAAACTAGACAGAGAATCCTTACAGCTGTGCTTTTTCAGAAGCTTGATAGAATTTTGGATGCTTCATGCACTCAGCATCTCAAGTGGTTTGTTTATGTACAGTGTGGTCTACTGAAATGTTGCTCCTAGCTAGATGTAGTAATTTTGCCGAAATCTTTGGAAAGTGCCAAGAACAATACTAACAATTAATAAATATGTAATTAAACTGGCAAATGAAAAGCTGAATTAAAAAAAATAAGAATGGATCACCAGTTAGCAAGTGCTAACTGAATAACGGGATATTAGGAATAAGATGAGAAAACAAGAATTAACAAATAAAATATATTTATTTATCAACAATTTTACCGAAGTGTAAAATATACTTTGAAAGATCAAAGCTTATTGAGAAGTTTTAAAATTCATAAATACGAAGACAAAGTTCATTTTAACATTCTGTTATGGGTGTGTGAGATAGTTTACCTTCTAGGTGACATGTGTTCACTGGAGATCGAGCATTTGGCTTAAAAGGATTTCAGCATCGCTCATTCCAGTCTTCTGGGAAGAGTATTTGGAGAATTAAGTTATCAAGGAAGAGCTCTGAATTTCTGTTCATCAAGCCACTGTTTTATTGGCTTGTAGAATTTCACATTGGATTACTTCATTCAATATCAGTGTTACTTTTTGAGGTTTGGAAATATTTCCATTGGTTGAAAATTCTTTGCTTTAAGACGTTCATGTTAAAAATTGGTAGATTTAGCAAGTGATGAAGAGAGCGTTTTGAAAAGAGGATAAATAACAGAACCATTTGCATTTTAGCATTCATATGAATCGCATCGCTACGTAAAAATCTAACGACAAAAGAAGTGAAAAAAAAGAAGGAAGAATAAGTTGAATGAACAAAGAAAGAAAAGGAATAACTTATAATGTTTGGTTGTATCATCTTACACATCAATTTCCTCCTGCATCAACTCAATAACATGCATCGAGAATCCATAGATGAAAGCCTGGCTTGAATACATACAAAGTGATTTGACTGATTACAACATGACTGGGATAAACCCTATGGATCGAATTGCATGAAGAGCAGTCATAAGATGTTGCCTGGTATTGCAAATTCTAAAGTTCAAGACATTTGCAACACCAAATAAAATACCAAAATTAGATGATGACAATCATTCTTTTGGTTTTGTTTTATGACATATCAGCCTTTTTGGAACTACATTTCCGAATGTTTGTAGATGAGGATTGATTATTTGTATTATTTGAATGTTTCAGACTATTGTTCTTATCTTGCACTCTGGGTGTGTGTCTGACACCATCGACCCACTATATACTAAAGTCTACATTTACCTCTACTGCCAAGGCCATGTTTGTCAATTCATTTCCTCCATCTCCTCTGAGCCATGATCTGCCTTAGACTGTCTCCAACTCGCAACTCTCCACAACTATAACTTTTGTCAACCATCGTAAACCCAAGATTGTACGCAAATCATACCCAACTGTCATGCACTATTGCAAAACTCCTTCACACTCTTAAAGCTAACTCTAAAATATACTGACCTTCTTTGTCCCAATCATCACCACACATTGATAAACAATCTTACCCCAGCTTCCTTTTTGTTCTTTGGTGAACAACTTCCATCTCATTATCTTTTCACCGACAACATTTTCTATACCTTTGTTCACTTGATAAACTTACTTCCACTCGGCTTTTGTCATACTTCTATTTTTTCTTTCCTCCCACTACTTTCTAATACTTGAGATTCAAATCAGTGAAACTAAGATTAGTGGCATGATTCTACATTCCCCAAAGATTCAAAATTGAGATGCAATTTAAGGTCACAGTCGAAAAGAACATCTATAACATTAGTGAAAGAGAGATGCCACACAGATATCAAATATTCTAATTAATGAAGCAAGTTCACATTTTTAAATAGCAGTTATGTTTACATCTAGCAGTTGATTAAAATATGGACATTCAGGTATCAGAAGTTTATTAGGTTCAAAGATGCTTGTCCAGAATTCAACATAATTACAAAACAAAAATGCAGAAAAATCTTTATGATGCATCTACCCATCATCGAAGGAAAATGTAATTTTCCAAAAATCACATCAATTAATAAAGTAAATTTTCTTAAACTAAAATAATCACATTTTATGGGTAAACAACTTTGTCTCCATTCATGTTGTTTTAAATAAAGAGATACAACTTAATTCGAAATACCAAAATAAAAATGAGACTTGTAAGGGATACAAGTCACTATTAAAATTGCTAAAAGTTATACAAAAATAATTTTTTTAGAGATAAAAAAAACTACTGGATCAATTCCTGTGATTTTTGGAATATGAGATTTTCGTTCCATAATGGGTATGTACATCATAGAAGTTTGTGTGTATTTTTTTTTTTTTTAATTAGGTTGAATTCTGAACAACAACCTATTAAAATATTTTTGTGGTTGTTGATTTATGTATTTTCACAGGTTGACTTAGATTATTACCCCAAAATGTCAACAGGGTTTAAGTAATGTAAAATTCTGATTCAATAAACATCAAAAGCAAACAAATATTTTATAAAGATATAAACTTTTGTTTTTTTGGGGTTTTTTTTTACACAGTAATCACCACTTATCAAGGCCCGGAAGCCACTCAGGGATAAGGGTTATTGCAAGTACATTACGTTAGTGTGGAGATTTGATGAAGTGTTTACTTATGGGGGCGGTTCATTAGGAATTTGTTAACGTTGGACTTGAAAACATCCAAGTTGTAGTCCGGAGGAAAGCAGGCAGACGGAACAGAGTTCCACAGGCGTGCAGTTCTAAGAAAGAAGCTTTGTTCATGGAATCCGCGTTTTGATTTAGGCACAGATATAGAGTGGGGGAAATTTTTGACAGTGGATTCAGCTAGACGGGTGTTTTTCGTGAAAGATTGGCGAGGGGGGACCAGGGTTTGGAGTTCAGACGAGCACCTGCCATGAAAATAACGATAAAACAAGGATAGGCTCGCAACGTCTCTTCTGTGTGAGAGAGGTTGCAGGGTAGAGAAAAGGGCATCCCCCACTAAACCACAAAGTCTATTTTATACTCTGTCAAGGCATGATAGGCTGTTTTTGGCAGCTCCTGCCCAGATATGGCAACAGTATTCCATCCTTGGACGTACTTGGCTTTTATATAGATAGAGAATTGCATCAGTAGTGAGATATCTTCTGGAGCGGTAGAAGGATCCCACCATCTTTCCAGTGACCTTGACAACAGACTTGATGTACGTGTTCCATTTCAGATCAGGAGTAAAGGTCAAACCCAGAAGCTTGTCAAAAGACGGGGCCTCACCCAGACGAGAGCCATCCATCACAATTGATGCCAGCTGGGAATCAGAGCGTTGATGATGTATGGATAGGAGTTTGGTTTTGAATGCATTAAAGGTAACCAGCCACATCTTCCCCCACTGAACCACACGCTCGAGATCAGAGGAGAGAGAATCCGAGAGAACTTTGTCATTTACAGCCTTTGATGTGTTGCCGTAGATGGTCGTGTCATCAGCATAGATGTCAACGAATGATTTAAGTATGTGTTTAGGAGGTCATTGATGTAGATCAGGAAGAGAGTTGGGCCCAGGATTGACCCCTGAGGGACTCCAGCATTTATATTGCAGGCCTCCGATTTTTGTCCATCTACCACTACTCTTATGAACCTATCGGAGAGAAATGATTTAATGATTGAGAAAACATTTCCAGTTATACCGTAGCTGAAAATCTTGTGAAGTAGACCCTTATGCCACAAGTTCTGTTTAGATAACAATCTTGTTTCAGCCAATCAAAAGTGCTGAAATTATATGCCTCTGCAATACTTAAAAAAAAAAAAAGAGCCATTTTAATAATTCTTAATGCTGGGTCCAATCACATTCATATAAAACAAATCCCTCAGCTCCAATAATCAATCTTTCAGTTTCAAATCTACCACAAAAGAACATACAATTCTCTCCCGAGATATGGTTGGCACAAAAACTTGTGAACACACAATCATATTGACTTCTACAGAAGACAGGAAAATAACAAGCCTGTCTAAAAAAAAATCCCGGAAAACCATGGAAATATTCCACTGGCTCAAGGAAACCCTATGCAATAATTTAGTTGTTTTATGCAAAAAACAGCATTTAAAAATTAAAATGAAATGAAAATACTCTTGTGATTTTAGTGTGATTCTTTTGGCGTTCACTGTATAATCTTCTTTATAATAATTTGATTGCAGAAATTCCCCTCTGGACCAAATTACAGGTTTGCAATAAGAAATGCCACATACAAATTTATTTTGTGTAAACTTTTAACCACCATCTTATGTAACTTATGAATGCCGTTACAAACACATTTATTCATTATAATAAAATTTTATCTTATTTCCTACGAGTGAGATCATCATGAGTGCCAAGCACTTAAGACGAAGTAGTTCATATTTCCTCCTCTCACTGAAAAGTCCTCCCACTCTCCCAGACAGTACCAGGTACTTCTATAACCATAATAACTTTACTGACTTGACACCCTTATTAACTGGATTGCACACTCATACACTTACAACTACCATTACACTTCGCTATTCGAAAATAATGATTTTTCTCCCATAACATTCCACCTATTCTCATTGACTGCAACCATGACATTCTATTATTCCAGATTATACACAAACATACAAAAAACGAACACCGCAGCCCTAAATCACTATGGCCATTCAATCGCCACACATTGTTATTAATCATTTATTCAATTTAAAGTTACAGATGCTGTTTCTCATTACTTGGATTACCATTATTTATATATTGCAAGATTTAAAACAATTCGCAACTTTTTTTATATCATATCCAGTTTTAGCATCCTATATATATAGCTCAATTACATTTTAACCAACTAAAACGTATTCAAAAATACTTAAGACAAAATATATAATCCACATTTCTTGTATTTTTCGTTCCTTTGGGGAGGTTAGGTTAAGGTGGGGTGCATCATTTATAAATGGACGCTAACGTGCTTTTCTTTTTTTTGTTTTTAAAAACAAAGCGAATTCAACGAGGGCCACAAAAAATTGTTACTTCGGTAACCACGCATGAGTGTCTCATGTTCTTTCCTTATTTGGTTTAAATAATAAGAAAACACAATGTTATTTTGATTATGCCACCATGGACCAGTGGATAAAAGGGCCAAGTCGAAACATACGGGTTTCAAGTTTGCGCTAATGTCATGGAGTTTTTGTTTTTTTTAATTTTTACCATTTATACAGGTTTATGTGCTTTTTTCGTTCGCTTCTTCTACATTTTCCTTCTATACACCAAAGCAAGGTCGGGTACCCCCACTACATAACGTGTTTCCTTATTTTCATTACGTGGAACATTTCATATTTTTTTCTTAGTATTTTTTATTATCTGATTAAAACAGTTTCATTTGTTTTTTTTTTTGCTTTTTATTTGTCTTTTTTATCAATATGAAATGAAAGACTTTCATTTGTTTTTGGGGTGTTTTGCTTTTTGTTTGTTTTTTGGGGTTTATTTTTTTTGGGGGGGTTATGATGATAAGTGAAATTATTGCAGTAATTAATAAAAACAATAATCAATGATAAACATACCAAAGAAGTTTCATTTCATTACATTAGGATAGGATTCCATGTTTTTGTTCTTAAATAAAATTTTTGCTTCTTAATAAAACTTTGAGACAAACTATTTTTAGCCATGGAGCCATATTACCTCAGCTTCAACGGCTAAATGGATGGGGGTTTTTTTTTTGGGGGGGGAGGGTCCCCTCTCTCCACACAGCATGCCTACTGTGTCTAATTTTTTTCTTTTTCCCCCCTCTCTGCTTTTTTTAAAAAATTTTTTACGGCTGAGGGGTGTTCATTACCCTTACTACACCAACTCCCTCCACCTGTTCTTGACATTCTGATAGTTGTTCTTACCATGAGGAGTTGGGGGTGTCTATTCTGAAAGCTATTCATAACATAGGGGTTGGGCAGCAGCAACAATAACCGTACTTTAACTTTTTATAAATGGGGGCACGCTTCCACCAGGCAACGCCAGTTAGTGTGTATTGCTAGTAATATATAAAAGCAAACCTAATATTATCAAGATTAAATTGTTAAATGTAGTGAGTTTAATTATGTAAAATTTGCTATATTTAAACAATATTTTTTTTTTAATATGTGCATATAATAATAGATTTTCAAAATTGAATTTAACATTTTGTTTATTTGTTCATCATGCTAATTAGAAATTGCGGAATCACTGGACAATGATGGTGGAACCCTGGTTGAAAAGAACTATTCTAACCCTTAGCAACCAGCTTTGAGACTTTTAATTACTACTAATTTTATATATAGATACCCTACACTAGCAAATAGAGATTACATTAACTAGTATGAATTTTAGGAGTGTTACATTAAATACATGTTAGGACAACTCGGCGGCAAATATAAATTGCTTAAGATGAACAAGAGTAAGAAAACAACCAACATCCAACACACATATGCATATATAGTTACTATGTGATACTTACTCTCTGGAATTGCTATCGATCTGATAATCCATGTTGGAAATAACATGTTCCAATGATCCAATACTGGGTAGGCCATTCTCAAAGACATTGTGAAGCAATGGGAACTCATCTGAGTCAATACCAGATGGTGACGCCATGTCGGAATTGTCAGCTCAATTCTTCATCATCACATGCCACTGACAGAGTTCTGAAAAAGACAACAAAAACACAAATGATGTTGAAGTTATTGCCAGTGTAAAAATTTTGTTTGTAACTGTGTAACTCATAATTACAAAATATAAATTCGGCACTGAGTCATCTTGGCCGCATCTGAAAGGAATGATATTATTTGGATTACTGCTCTCATCTTGAGTGTTATTTTCACAACATTTTAGTTGACTGAATTTTACCAAGTACTATATCCACTATGCTATGGATCGCTATAAAGTTATACTTTTTTTGAGATTGAAGGGTTAATCCTCAGTGTGAGCGACACTCAAAAAAGACAATTGCAAAATACCTAGGACTTCTATCCAGTCATGGTTAATTGAACAAAAGCATGCTACTCCCACAGATTAAATAAAGGGTTCTTTTTGAAATTCCATGTAAAATTCCTGAGTTTGACAAGATACATATGAAGAAGGTCGGAGATTACATCTACCAAAACACTGTGAAAATAACACTTAAGATGAGAACAGTAGCCCGAAGAATCCAATATGAATAACCAATCTGCATTTAAAAAATCAGAAATGGAATGAATGCATTTAGCATAACACTATATTAAGCAAGTGTTTTTAAAGAGGAGACTTTGTTGGTTCGGCTATGATGTGTACTGCAACACATGAGTCAACACTTTGTATTTGGACGTTCTAGGTGTATATGGTGTTAGATGGTGCTGTGGATGTTGAAACACTGTCTTTTGGTGTGACGTTATACCAGTAAACTACTTCTGGTATGGAATATTGCTTCCTAGCCACAACGGTTTTCACACTTCAGTTCCATCTCTCCACCACACTATTTCTTCTTGGTTTGTAGGCATGTTACATGATAAGGGCTGTCCCCTGTTCATGTAAGTATAAAAATAGAGAGATTAGTTAAAATGAAAATAAGAGAAAGCAGAAATCGAACCCTGGACATAAGTTTTAAAGAACAATAGGTTTAAATGGAATGTCCAGTAAATTGTTAATTCGGATGAAATAAATAATAAATAAACTATTCAATTGTTACAAGAATGTGGATAATAAAATATGAGTTAAATAAATTAGATATGTAGGTTAAATTCCTTTGTGGAAACAACACAAGAAAAATAGGTTATTGGGAAATCAATGTCGAAAACGTGCAAAGTCGCGCATGTTGAAACACGTGAATTTTGCTCACGTGGCCGGGATGCATGGATTTCTCAATATAGCAAGTGGGAGTTAGTTGGTCGTGGAGAGAGTCAGAGACAGTCAGAGAGACAGTCAGGGGAGACAGAGACAGGCGGACGTCTGAAGCGAGACATCACTTCAGAAACTAAGATGTGAAACTTTGAGTTCTTAATGAGGAAATCCCGACCGGTCGTATTAAATAAATCCATCATGTGTTTTGGATAAAGCTCATCTTTGTGTTTGTGATTTCTACAAAAAGGTAAATTGTATTGTTATGATATGTCTGTGTTATAAAATGTCATTACATACACATCTCTCTCTAAGATACAACATCATATGTAATAAGACAAGAACTCTCACTAAGACTCATATCATTACTAATAAGAACTCTCACAAGAAAAAGCATCACTTATAATAGTCTCTCTCTAAGACTCTTCAATGAAACAACTATATAACAGGCACGCCATATTGGAAACACATCCCCCAGTCTTGCAGGAACTGTCAAAAGTGCTGGCTGGTAAATGTGATGGCATAGTATTTCGATTGGTAAGCCTTGCTTGAAAAATATAGATTCTAACTGGTGTATGATGCTTGATGGATCTTGTCAATGTCGAGACCTCCATATCGCAAATTGCGAAGGACTAGGGGCGTGCAATAAGTAATGCCCCTGGCCTACTTCCAGTTGTCTGATCTAGCTGAAATTTTGCTTGTGCAATGATTTATATCTCTACGGGTTATGTGGCAAATTAAAGCTCTGAACTAATTGTGGTTTCTGTTTTACAGATGTTTGAACTGAGTCAGGTGTGAAAATGAGCCTGTTGAATGTCGAGCAGTGACCCGGTCTTTGTATTTGAAAGGATGCACACCACAGGAGACTTTTGATGAAATGAATGAAACTTATGGTGATAATGCCCCATCATATGACCTTGTAAAACGCTGGCATCATGAATTCAAACATGGCCGGAAGTCTGTGGAAACAGCTCCCAGACATGGTTGCCCCCCCCTCTTCTGCCATTGATGAGGTATCTGTCCGTCAAGTTGAGGCTGCCATTTTGGAAGATCGGCACATTACTATTCGCCAAATAGCCCAAGATGTCAAGATTAGTATAGGGTCTGTGGAAACTATCATTAATGACCATTTGCACATGCATAAGGTGTCTGCCAGATAGATTCCCAGGTTGCTCACACCATTCCAGAAGCGAGAACGCGTCGAGTGCTCGAGGATGAATTTGGAGATGTGCCAAGAAGACAAGTCAAAGTTTTTCAAAAGACTGATTACACAGGATGAAACCTGGGTCCATCACTATGATCCAGAGACCAAAGCCCAGTCAATGCAGTGGAAGCACTTGGAATCACCACCTCCAAAGAAGGCAAGGGTGCAGCCCTCCGCTGGCAAGGTCATGCTCACAGTCTTCTTGAACCAGGACGGAGTAGTGATGACAGATTTCCTGGCAAAGGGTATCACAATTACAGGAGCCTATTATGCTTCACTTTTGAGGAAATTAAGGGAAGCTATCAAAATCAAGAGGTGGGGCTAGATCAGCAAAGGTACCCTCCTCCTGCAGGACAACGCTCTGGTTCATAATTCGCATATCGCCAGATCAGAAGCACGGGCATGTGGTTATGAAATCTACCCCATCCTCCCTACTCTCCTGACCTTGCACCCTCTGACTTTCACCTCTTCCCAGCCATGAAGTTGTTTTTGAAAGGAAAGTGTTTCCCAGATGATGCAGCCTTGATTTCTGAAGTCACATCGTGGTTGAAGGACCAACCTGGAGTGTTCTATAAAAACGGTCTCCAGAGCTGCATCAAACGATGGGAGAAATGCATAACTCTGGGTGGTTCCTATGTAGAGAAAGACTAATAACTGTGCCAAGTTTCGTTGCTCTACTGCTATAGGAAGTGGGTCAGGGGCATTACTTATTGCCCGCCCCTTGTACAATCAATGAGTGTAAGATAGTGGTCACTGATGTAATGAATGATGTCCACACTCAACCTGTTCCAATTGTACCTCCCATCAAGCCTCCCATTGCACTAGTGTGCAGGCATAGGATCAATTAACTGACATGCCTTACATGTTTTAACCACAGTTAGGTTCTTTTGTTTGGCAAAATGTGTTTTATGATGGGGTGTCCACTCTGATGATGGATGTGATTTGTATAATGTTCAACTGATGTGCAGTGGTAGTGCAGCTGCATTGGTTCCACTTTAGGTTTTACTTTGCTCAGCCACCGTTGTTGTACTCTCGTCAGTTAATTGGCTTTATTGTCACCTAACTTAACTAGTGCTACATCTACTATTAAGCCCATACTCTTAAACCAAATCCATGAGCATGCTGAGCCACTTTCATAGTAGCATTTCACTGGCTGCTTCGGTGGTTAGTCATGACTTCCTTGTCAGGGCATCTGTTGTCCATCAGTAAATACAAACTGAATGTCTTGATATGTAGAATCTTCGTCTTCCACTAGAATGCCAGGTTTACTCCTTTTAACGTTCTGCCAGATTAATGTGTTGTAAATTATTAGCTGAGCACAACCAGCTCGCATCCTTGATGACTGATCCGTTGGCCTCTAGCCTGACACTAGTGAGCTTGTATCCACCCAAACCATAAACTCACTTCCATTCATACACTAATCACCTTACATAGGATTGTCCTGATATATCCTGGTCAGCGTTTCCATCAGCATACTCCTAAGGGGAAGATCATGCATTTCATCATCCCAGCCAGTGGTACCTTTGTTGGCGTGATGCATGCCGTAGCTGCACGGAGCCATCTGCAAAACAGGAAAATGACCAATCAGTTTTCCGCATACTGAAAAAATTGTTTGCCTCATCATGGCTGATGAAAATTATGGAGTATCTCCTCTGCGTATCCATTGTAGTCTACCACTATCATTGTGAACGTGCAATCTGAGCACTTGTGCTCGTTCTTGAAGCTTCTCAGAAGACTTTCAGGCCAATCTGAATTTTACCAAATGTTCCTTCACTCAATCTACAAATGTGAGCAGTAAATTGACAAAAAAATTGTCGATGTATGACGACATAGCTCATTGTATTAATGTATTCTGGGAAATTACTGCATTTATAAGGCAATAACGTTGCTCTTTCCACATTAATATCTGAAAGGGCCACAGAGATTCGTGTATGTGTACCTGAAGATCGGCTTCTTCAGGTCTAATATGGCAGCATGAGAGCCTTCACGCTGCCATTCCCACAACTTCTATGTACATACATCTGTATTTGTTGTAAATGCGTCAATGAAGTCATTGAGCTCGCTGTAGTCAATCACAGGTCACACTTTGTTCTTATTCATCTACACTATGGCCATTAATGGAAAGGCTTTAGCTGGATCTAGCTTTTCTTCTGGATATGACACCAACCATCCATTTTTCAGCCATAAATACAGTTCTTTTTCATATTAAGTCTAAATATATTTAGCCTGGGATACTCTGGTATTAGATTCTTTAGTTGTTCTCGTGTTTATCCACCCTTCCATTTTGGATGCAGCAGTCAATTCTTTCTTCTGTTAATCAAATATAACACTGAATGCTGGTTCATCGATTTTGATCGCAGTACACCTAGATATGTTCTTCATAAGGAAGTGAACCTCACCAGATTCAGTTAAATTCATTACTCTCAACTTCAGAGCATCAAATCTCAGTAAAAGATCAAAGCCTAGTTTTCCTTCGACAACTAGGACCTCCAGTTGCAAAGGGTGCAGGCTGTAAGCTTGACTTGGCCAGCCCCATAGCATCTCATAACTTTTCCATTTGCAGTTATCACCTTAACAGCCTGGCATCTCCACCAACGACATACCACTTTGTTCATCAGGATTTTGAAACAGCCGGTGTCAACCAGAGCCATGCACAAGTACACGGATGATTGGATATGCCTCATTTTTCACTTGCATAGGAAGTAGACTTGCACTGACGCCCCCCCCCCACCAAGCGTTTGTCTGGCATTCTACAGCAATACGATCAATCTCGCTGCACTTAAAACATCATAATTTATGTCATGACCTTTGAACACATGCCATTCGGCTATCCCGTCACATAGTTTTTGACCACTGTAGATGATCCTTGTTCGAGAATTCACTATTTGTGAAAATTTGACCTCACCTTGAGGTGACTGCATGGCTGCAACAGTGTTCTCAGCTGCATCCCATGAAAGCACGTTCTAGCAAATCACCCATGGTCATGGCATCATTGTTTGGTGCATCTGCTGCAACTCCATTGAGATGTCATTGAGGAACTCCATCACAAATGCTAGCTTCATTGCAGTCTCGAGCCTTATCCCAATGAATCCAGCCATTCCTATGTTGTCATATTTTATTGGTGTATACATCCATGTGTTCTCCTGCCCATTTGACTTGTTTAAGCTTTACGGCTGGAGAGAATGCCCCATCTGTGAAAGCCCCCTTTAAATGGGCTTCAATCAGGTTGATGTTCATCTGATGACCTTCATTCATCTCCAGATAGAGTTGGAGTGTATCTCCCTCTAAATATAATGGTAAAAGGATCACTACATCATCTATTTTCTATAGTTTTGAAATAAGTCACACCTTTTTGAGCCAGGTCATCATGTCTCCGTTGCTATAGAAGGGCTTTATTATATCACTGCTGAGCTTTACTTTTGCCATATCTAAAAACTCAAAAACAAAGTAAAAGTAATAGGCTGGAATAGCTTAAGAAAACACAAAATTAATAAAAAATATTTATTTGAATTCTTTCTTGCAAATTCCTGACTTCAACTCTAATTTTCACTGCTCATTCTCTATCTCTCTCAGCTATCAAAGAAATTGGTCTGTGCTTTGCCATTCGCCCTTTTTACAATCATCACTGTCATCTTATGCAAATTATTGCTATATGTATATTAATAAGCCATCTATAGACAAAAGTTTTTCTTTTCTCTTTCCTTCCTTGATTCCATCATCTGACATGATAGGCAGAGGTGTTGTTGCTTGTGTAAGTCATGTTCTATATTATCTTTGCCACAGTAACCTCCACCCTTTTTCAGGTGTATCTTATGAAATTTGGGAATCTTTCTGTTGAACTCAGTAATCTGCATGGTATTTCAAATATAATCCTTTTGAATTAAAAGAGGTAGCATTCTCTTGTTTCCTCAGTCATGACTGGGTAGAAGTATTAAGTAGTTCAAAATGGTATTCTGAGTGTTGTCCACACTGAGGATTGAACCTTCAAACTCTAGAAGAGTATAACTTTTACAATTGAATTTTACCAAGTACTTAAACCAGTAAACCACAGGTCCTTGCGAACAATTCTAATATGAATTTTAGGAGTCTCCAACCTATTTTGTTTTATAGATGTATACAGATGTAGATGTAACATTAAAGAAATGCTATGAAAATAAGACTCAAAATGAAAACAATAGTCCAAAGAATCCAAATGATGTGAATAATTAATCCTCATCTAAAAATTCAGAAACATAATTTTGATTAATGTTGTATGCCCTTGGTCAGTGAAGGAAAAATTGACAGAGAATTTTTATTTTTGTCTTAATCCAGAGCCCCGTTCTTTTAGGAGTGTGATTTTTCATGCATTAAAACCTGACTCTGTCCCTAACTCTGTCTTCATGCAGAGGTAAGTAAACAAGGAGTATAAAAGAGATGAGCCAACTATATAAGTGTTGATATTGGCTTGTCAGTTCTGGCAGATGAAAGACTGATTCAAAATTTTGTTAAGCATGTGGAGAAGCTCATTTGAGTATATACATAAATAAAATCAATTAATAATATATGAACATTTTGGGGTGTCTTTTGTTTCGAATTGGAAGAGTTTATCAGACGTGTGTGATGATATATGGAAGTGAAACCTACATTGTATGGAGAGAAACGATATGAGAATGACACGATGGATGTTTAATCTGAGTCTTGATGACCACAGAGGAAGATTAAATCTGAACTATGAAGATTGGAGATGTACGTAGAATAGACTTCGATGATATGGCCACATTAAAATAATTGATGAGAGTTAGTAGCTGTAGAACAGTTGAGGTAACAGGTTCAGTTCAGAGGAGAAGATGAAAGAAAATACGGGCGGAAGTGATAAAAATGAACTTGAGAGAAAGAGGGATAAATATAGACCTGGCCAAACATATGTAACTTTGAAAGTCAATTTCTAAAAGTAGTCCAATACATGCAGGCATGTAAAACATGATGTTTGTCAGTTGAAAATAGTTATGAAATGTTATTTTTTATTTAAAAAATATATTTACTTTAGAAGATTTGTTTAATGTTTGATGTATATGCATTTGAAAATTTGGTTGCACTAAAAAAAACTGACTTACTTTTCCAACTTGCAAAATTCATTCAATTGTGTCAATATGGAAATGTACTAATGATCTGTACCTCCAAACACACACCTTTATTTTTATTTTTTTTGATTGAACACATATATATATATATATATATTTCATTTTGATTTTCTGAGAAAACTGTCTTTATATCTGTTTTGTTTTTTCTAATAGTAAATAACTCAATTTTAAACCTGCCAAAAAATGTTATAAATGTAGATACTTATGCAGCTTTTGACCCAGATTTATGTAATGCTGGCGTGAGTATGACCAACTGCTGACGAGAATTAATGGAAAAAGCTGAGCGGTGATTGTGGACATGACCGACAGCTGCCGAGAATCGCTGGCAAAAAAATATGCAAATTATTTTGTTAAAATTATTTAAGTACTTATGTAATTATTTCTAGGGACGGGGATATGAATGGAGGGGTGAAGGGGGAGGAATTTTTACTTTCTATGTTTACAATCATTTGGTTGAAGGTTTTTATTAGCCAACGAAAACAGATTTTTAAAAAATTATTTTATTTCAACTTTTTGTTGATAAAAATATATGTAAACATAAAAATTACAAAAAAAAATATACTTTTCTATAACTCTTCTTGAAAAAAAATGTAAACAAAAAACATTAACAAAACAAAAAAGAAAAAATATTGAAAAAATGTAACATCGACATATTACATGTAAAAAAATAAAAACTTTAACCAAAAAAATTTTTTTTTTAATTTTAATATTTGTGGAAAAAAAATTGTATTAAAAAATAAAAACAGTAAATTATTTTTGCTTAAATTTCTTCAGAGTAAAACTACAAAAAAAAAAAATAAAATGATTTATTACAATTAAGGTTTTTGTTTTATTTTTTTGTTTGTTTTTTGTTGCATTTTGTTTACACTTTGAATCACTGTTGTTATTTAAGTTTCCCTGGCATCTCTGATCATCTAATGGCTTTTTGCATCAGTCCTTGTCAAGTGTCGGTTGCACCAACAACAATGCCACAAAAAATTGGGGTCAAAAGATGCTTCAGTACTAAAATGTATTTACCAAGAAAGAGTAAACAAAAAAGTACACGTTTCATTTTCTGTTTTGTTTTTAGTGAATAACTTTATTTCCTTATTTCTCTTAATCATCATTATATTTGATTTAAAATTCAGTTTACATGCTGGCATGCATGGAAGACTTCCAAACTAACCTATCTGAGCAAGTGTTTATTCATTCCTTTTTCTCTCAAATTTATTTTTATTACTTCTGTTTTCTTTGGCTATTCTACTGTGAACTGGAACTGCTCCACATCTACTAACCCCAAAACTCTAATCCATTCTTTTAATGTTGTCATACCATATAAGTCTCCTGTTCTGCACACATCTCCTTATACTATCCATATTTAATCTTTCTCTGAAGTCACCAGAACAAATCTTGTCTTTAAGACTAGCATTACAAGCACATCATGTCATTCTATTCTTTTTTATTTCTCTTCATGCAATGCATGTCCCCAACACTCACTGACCAGGTTTCACTTCCATGCATCATAATTAACTTAAAAAGAAAAATGTATTTTCTTCATTAAAAAGTTTGTCATTCTTAGACATTTGTTTTAATAATTTGTGTAAAAATACTTGTACTTTTTTTTTTTTTTAAATTTTTTTTATTACATTTTCACCCCAAACAAGGCACATTGCCACTGTGGTGTGGGCAGCAGCTACTGGGGCACTATGTTGGAATTTGGGCAGCAAGATGTCGGTTCACATTACACTTGAACTTCTGCATGTCAGTACAGTTGGGGAAGCAGGGACCTGGAATGGAATTCCAGAGTCTAGTGGTTATGGGAAAGAAACTACTGGAGTAGAAAGATCTTCAACATCTAGGGATCTCTACTGTGTGGGGGTGGGATTTAGCTGCCTGTCAGGTTTGTTGAAGGTGTCTACGTCATGGGGGCACAAGTGTCTGCAGTTCGTCAGAGCATTCACTATTAAAATACTTGTAGAACAGGCAGAGGAATGCAACGTTTATTCGATGGGACAGAGGCTGAAGCTTAGATGCCAGTTCAGGGCCTATCAGATTGGCGACTCTCTTTTGAACCTTGTCTAGGAGCAAGAGACTAGCAGCAGATGCACCAGCCCAAATGTGACAGCAATATTCCATACATGGGCGAATGGTGGCCTTATAGAGGTACCGGATACTTTCAGGTGTCAGTAGTTTTCTAGCATGGTAGAGAGAGCCTACCTTTTTCGCAGCGGCCCTGGCAATGTTTTCAATATAATTGTTCCAACTCATGTTTCTTGTGAACCTTAGGCCAAGCAGTTTGAAAGATGTACTCTCAGACAGGGAGTCACTGGACATTGCTATTGGTGGCAGAGAAGGTTTCTTGTAATTATTGAAGGAAACCAGTTTAGTCTTGGCAGCATTGAATGTGACCATCCATTTTTGTCCCCATTCCACTACAGATTGGAGGTCATCCTCTAGTGTTTTTGCCATTTCTTTAGTTATGTGTTCATTTGTTTTCCTGTCATACCTGTTATAGAGTGTGGTGTCATCAGCATATATACCCATCTCAGAGGCAGTTTTGTCGGGGAGGTCATTAATAAATATTAGGAACAATAGAGGTCCAAGGATAGACCCCTGAGGCACTCACACATTTATATCACACTGTTTAGATATACGATCATCGAGGACAACCTGGATTTTTCTCTTATCATTAATTTGATAAAACTAAAATCATTTATTTTTTGGAAGAAATGAATATATGTATTTCATTTCATTTTTTTCTTACTTATGTTCACACCAAATAAAACATATTGCCAGTGAAGCATAAAGGACTTCTGTGATAAGAGTCAGATTTATGGAAGAGAGGTGGTTAACCTGGGTGGGGAACTGAACAGAAAGATGTTTGTTCACATTACATTTAAATTTTTGCATGTTGATACAGTCAAGGAAACAGAGCGGAGAAGAAATTCTAAAAACAAGTTGAAGGAAAGAAACTATTAGAGTAGGAAATCTTCCGGCATTTAGAGATCTTTAAAGAGTGGGTTGGGGATATTTACATTAAAGAGGTACAAGTTCAGTAAGTTCATTGGAACACATTCCATGGAAGTAATTGTAAAACAAGCAGAGATGAAGCAAAGTAATAGGGGCTTCAGCTTGACAGACAGTGTGTGACTTATTTTAAGGTAGATATTTTTTTCTTCATTTTGTCCATATGTTACAACGATATGCTATGCATGACAAATAGTAATATTATAGAGATATAGTGCATTGGCAAGTATGAGATGTTTTTTAGCCAGGTAGACGACGCTTATCATCTTTGCAGCAGACTTGGCACTATGTACTTATTCCACTTCATGGTGCCTGGGAATATTAAGTTAATGAGTTTAAATAGTAAACTCTTAGGAAGGGTATTATCAACCACAAGAACAAGTATCGACTCTTGGTTAAGAAAAATCTGATTATATTAAGTCTTTGTTTGGTAATACTATTAAGTATGATGCAAAAATTAAAAAAAAAAAAAACGGAAAGTGTTCATAAAAAAATATATTATTATGAAACCATATTTACAAATAGTCTGGAATTATAAATTAAATCATTTTCTGCAAATGCATTTCAATAAGATTAATATCTATAATTCGAACCTATATTCTTTATTCTAGCAGTAAAACACACATTCAACAAGTTATCATTTCAGTAAAAATGCTATTGACACTGATGCAAATATGCTTTGAATAGAGTAATTTTGTTAATATTCTGTGTTGTCATCATCATCCATGGTTGTGGCATTCACCACTGGGTTGGTTGGGCCGGCTCTTTCCAACAAGATCAGCACATCCCAAATACTGGTGACCAGGCATGGCGATACAAGGCAGCTCCATTGTGAGTGCAAGCCATTCGCAGTTCCAGTAACGGACCCTGTAACGGTGAGGGCCCAGAATCAGTTCAAAATCCTGCTTCATTGAGCCAAGTGTTGAGTTGGCCACCACAACGTTACTTCCAGTCTGGTGACAGTGGTGCTACGTTGATGACTTCACAGGTGAAGTCACTTGGGTGTCATTGAAGAGTATCAATCTTTGAAGCGTAAGATTGAATCCTGTCAATGGCTGATTGAATGCCAGCAAAACTTTCACTCAATATGTCAATATCATCAGTGTAGTCAAGATCCGTTATTTGTAGATTATGATTTGCTGTTACACCATGAAAATTAGCCAGGGTGTTTGATGCAATCCAATCAATGGCATAATTGAAGACCATAGGTAAGGAAACGCATTCTTGTTGGGCGCCAGAGTGAATGTCAAAGAAACATGACTCTTGACTATACATGCAGACTTTATGCTGTGTTCTGCCAAAATAATTGAATCAGTTAATTTAATGAGGAGGTAAAATGTACTTTCATCTTAAATACTGTATTTTCATTGCATATATAAAGTGAGATGTCCCCTATTTATTTGACCAGTATAGGTTCATAAACAAAAGCTTATAGATTATTGCAGCATATTTTTAAGAGGAATAAACTAATTCTGATTTAGTTCTTTTCAGAAATTATTTGTTCCAAGTTAGAATTATTTTTAAATGGTCACCATCTTAAAAAAAAAATGTAACTATATTTAGATAAAGTTATTTCCCTTTGATTGGAACAAGACAATAATAGTTTTTAAAAAAAGCAAAACAATTTGAAAGTAAATACACTGTCAACCAGTTCCAGATAGGTGTAGTAAACCAAAACAAATAATGAATCAATAAGTATTATTTTAACATTGGATGTTTGTCTGTCAGAACGGCAAAGACCATTTGATCATCCTGGAGGGATGATGGATGACATATGCTAAATTGTGAAGAAAGAGTTGCATAATCCCTAAACAGTCCTATCCTGAGTCGGCACTGCTTGGTTCTAGTGGCAAGGAAAAATCCAGGATAACTGGAAACAAGGCCGAAATAAGCAGAGAATACATACACCACATGATATTTCCAAATGGTTGCCCATTTTTATACTGACCAGGCTCAACCGTGCTTAACATGTTTCAATATTAAACAATGATAAAATGGTTGATGCGCATAAAAAAGATAAATTTAACCTTTTTTTTAAGACTTTGAGAAATCACTTAACAAAAAAGGCACAACTTTATTTTAAGATTAAAATAAAAATCTAATATATAAGGTTATTCTCTTTATTATTTCTTTGTCTTATATAGTTTTCTTCCCATAAAATCAGTATTTGATCGTGGAATATTGCAGTGTGTCATTAAGAAGAATAAAGATGTAATTCAATTATTTCAAGAAAATATTTTCTTTGGGTCAGAATTACTTTCAAATGGCCACCATCTTAAAAATAAAAAGCCAGAACTGTGTTCATCCATACAGAGTTACTGTTAACAAGAAATACACAAATGGCTACAAAAAATGTGTTGTAACAAATAATATTTTCAAATCCCTCTCTAATACAACACCCCTCACAGCAATAAGGAACCAAATCCGAAAAGGACAATAAAAAGTATGTAGTTATCATTTGAAGAAACAAATATCACGTTTTGGAAATTCTGAAATAAGAATTGACAATTTATACATTATTCAAACTACTATTTTCATCTTAATGTTCCCACAAAGTGTTGTCTCATGTAATCGTCTTCAGGTGTATCATGTCAAACTCAGGAATCTGAACAGGCCCTTTATTTAATCCATTGGAGAAGCAGCTAAAGTAATTTGTAATTGCGAGTTTGTCTCTGATGTATCGTTATTTTCATGGAAGGTGTTCAACTGAGCTTCAATCTATGGTCCCCCCTCGCCAAACTTTTACAAGAAACACTTGTCTAGCTGTAAACACTATCAATAATTCCCCCCACTCTTTATCTGTGCCTAAACCTAAATGTAGATTCCATGAACAAAGCTTCTTTCTTAGAACTGCACGCCTGTGGAATTGTCTTCCGTTTTCCTGCTTTCCGGCTGACTACAATATGGTTGTGTTCAAGTCTAACGTAAATAAGTTCTTGATGAGCCGTTCTATATAAGTTATCAAATTTACCAAATTTTCATTACTAACGATTACTATATTGTCCAATGTCTACTGTACACTCTTTAACCCTTATCCTTGAGTGGCCTCTTGGCCTTGATAAGTGGTGATGCCTATGTAAAAAAAAAAAAAATATTATATTCTTAGTATCACTTGCATTGAGGATTGACTCTTCAACAGCCAGAAAAACGATCACTTAGAAATGATTATTACTTTAACAATTATCCCATTTAATACTCAATGCAAGCGATACTAAGAATACTATTGCAAAATATTTTAGAGTTCTACACAATCATGACTGATAGAATGAAAGCACGCTTTTCCTATGTATTAAACAAAGAATTCCATTTGAAATTCTGTACAAGTTTGACAAGGTGCAATTGAAGAAGTTCAGAGGTTACATTGGACAAAATTATGTGAGCATAAAATCCCAAAAAAGAACAATAGTCCAAATAATCCAAGAAAAAGTTTATTTCATAAGCTTGTCTTCACGTGTAATTATTTCTATTAACTGATAGCGTATGATACAACCTTTTGTATAACTCAAATTTCATATGCCTTCAATAAGTTTTGTGAATCCTCTGCTGCAGACCATTTGATATCTTTAATAATATTCAAATTTCTATGAGAGGACCAAAAAGTTCTAACACTAGAAATGGAATAAGATTAAGTATTTCTCATTTTCCACATGAGCAAACATATCTCCACGGCTGAAATGAGAGGAGCAAATGTACAGTGACCCAAAACCATATATTCCCCATTGAAAGTAGCAAAAAATAGTTCAACTATGCATCATCATTTGTAGATCATAAAAAGAACTGACTCAGCTTACCTAGGTAGTAGTCGACACAAGCAAACGTATCTAGCACTAATACAATGAACGCTTAATGAGGGAGAGGGCATTTTAAATATATGCATATAAAATTGAATGTGAGATATATAAACATATAATGGTGGCTGAGTGGTTAACAACATGACTAAAAACCTGGGTGTACCAAGTTCGAATCTAGTTCGTTCCACAGAAACACTTTAAAACCAATACTTGGCCTTGTGTCAAACCAGCTGAAAAAGAGGTAAATAAAATAAACATAGAATTGTTTTTCCACAAATACACAATGCAGCTCATACAAGTCAGTTATCAACAGAAAAACACTCAACACAAGTCGCATGCATGTGACACAGATTTCAATTCATGAATACAACTATCCTTGCCGAATGATGAATCTCTGCGCTGTGAGTTCTGTCTGCTTTCACTCACTTTCCCAAACAAGCAAAGCCAGCATAAACTTGGCAAAGCTTGGTTGTAAGCAAATAATCATGATAGATGGCTATTTCGATTTGACAGCATTCATGTAATATAAACACAACATAAACAAGTGAAATTGTTCGTTCACCAGAAATATTCTGTGTTGTTCTGCATATGCTCCATTGATATATTGGAAATTTTCTTTCATGAACCTTCTAATCATAATTTTGATGATTTTATTGTTTTTGTTCCTTATACCAATGTTTCCTGTTAAGATCTAAATATCTATGGTTTGTTTCAAGGTTTGTATAATCCAAACCTTCAAATAACCTGATCAGTTTGGTTGTTTTGTTTTGCCAGCCAGCAGTATTCACGCTAGGCGGGCTGAACCTAGTTGCACGTTTTCATTTTAAGGCATATCAACCAGTTTCAGGTTGATTTTATGCCAAAGGCAATAATTTTGGAAAAAGTGGGAAAAGATTTTATCCTTCGACTTCTTTATACTTACAAATATTTACAATGCTTGGTTTGGTTGTTTTGTATTAAAAAATTGTTTTTGTTTTGAACTTTGTAGAACATGGTTAAGTTTTGTATTAAAAAATTGTTTTTGTTTTGAACTTTGTAGAACATGGTTAAGTTTTGTTAAGTGAATCCTGAGCATATAAATATATAAGCATATGCATATAACTTTCTGTTTATTAACAATTAAATTATGCTTGATAATTCAATTTATATTCCTATCATACAGTTCACATAGAACTACTTATAAGAATTAATATATTAACCTTTTTATTGTGTTCACATCGATTTAATTACAATTGGAACTTTTAGTCTAAAACATGTGTAATTCTTTAAAGTAATTTAGTAATTTATAATTTTCTATGGTGCAGATGGACTTCTGAACCAATGTAAATGATTTTACATATACACACATATATACTTTCATATTCCAAATATAAATTTTTAACGCAAAACTTCATTTAGGTTAAATACATATAAACAATATTCAAATTTTGGAACTGAATAATCTTAAAAATGGAAATCTAAATGTAAGGGCGATAACTCTTCCAAAAAATGGAGTTACTTAACTTGTTTTGTCGTTTTAATAGTACAAATTATTTACCATATGTAAATCATGAATATTCAATTCATAATGCTTTGTTTAGTGTTAGTTAATTAAATAAATATTTTAATGATATTATTAGGATGACAAGTAAAAACTACATCAATTTAATGCAAACATTTATTTATGAGAGAAAAAATGTGTATTGTTGACAGTTAATGATATGTGGATAATTTTCGTTTTGAACGTTTAAGAACTTTTGATAGGTTAATGAATTTGATTAATATATTTAATATAACTCTAATCTGAAAAAACAAATATGGCGCCATAAGATAACGTCTCCTTGTGGACTTGGAATTCAATTGTTTTATTTCAGAAGGGTGCCTATAAACACTACACTAAGCAAGAGCTTTTTATTCTTATGATTTTGCCAACTCTAAATATCTCCCTTTCCTTTTATAAACATTTTCTTAATTCACCATATCCTTTTTTATTCCAAGAAAAAAACAAAAACAAAAAAAAACTCTATTTTTCCGAGGAACACATGCCTGTCTGATGAGTTGTGATGTGGGCTTCTGCTATTCAGCATGTGTAAGACATACTTCATAAAAATATGAATAAAATACTATGAGTATGAATTGAATGCAAATTTTTTTTTTTTTTTTTTTTTTACATAGGCATCACCACTTATCAAGGCCAAGAGGCCACTCGAGGATAAGTGTTAAAGAGTGTACAGTAGAAATTGGACAATATAGTAATCGTTAGCATATTCAGGTTTTGAAATGATAACTAACCATATATATATATATATATATATATATATATATATATATATATATAGGGTGTCCACAAAATCTGGCTACATTATGTAGCCAGACTTTGTGGAAGCATAATCTACAGGATGCTTCCACAAAGTCTGGCTACATAATAAATAAAGTAATAGTAAATTAAGTAGTTATATATATATATATATATATATATATATATATATATATATATATATATATATATATATATAACTACTTCATTTACTCACATAAAATTAATATACGAAAGTATAGATTTATGCGTAAGCTTTAAGTATTTACTTCAAAAGTGCTCAATACGTAGGTAGAGCTAGTTAGTAATTTATAAAATATATATGGCAATTAAGCTACACTGAATATTCCGCATGTCATCCACTCTAGGACTCTTCAGGCTATATATATATATATATATATATATATATATATATATATATATATATATATATATATATATATATTTATATTCCAAATAAAATTTCTATTCTGAATATAAATTTTTAACAGAATAAAGCTTCATTAAATAGCTCAATATTGCAGACAAGAGCTATAATTTATTTTAATATTTAATATATTTATTTTAATATATTTAATTTTTTAACAGTTTTTTTTTCTTTTTTGACCAGGAACAAAAACTCACTAAAAATCTTTTATTGACCATTGGACCAAACAATTATTTTGACCTGCACAAATATATATATATATATATATATATATATATATATATATATATATATATATATATATATATATATATACTATGTATGCGTTTTAATTTTCTTTAGTAAGGGTCATCATCAGTGCTCAGATATCCATAAAAACCAAAAACATAAAATGCCAAATATCAATAAAATGATTTTTTGACAAACATAATAGGCTTTTGTTCCTTGTAAAAAAAAGTGGTTAACAAATTAGAAGTATATATAAAATAATAATATATAAAAAAGCAAATTTTATACAGTTCAGACAAATTCAAATAAGAATTGGCTTTTTAATGCAAAAATAAAGTTCAATATTTAGAATATTAAATAGATCTTTAAATAAAATATCAAATTCCAAATTATAGTATTTTACAATTTAATTGCAATTCTGCAACAATTGTTTGCACACATATTTTTTTAGTTAAAAGCAAGTTAATCTAGGTAGTTTACTCCAAACAGCCTCTATCACATCAACAGAAAACCATATAAAAGACAAATCTATATGTAACCTAAAGAAAACAGGAATATAAAGGAAAATTGACTGTAAGAGTTCAAAACGTTAGACGTAAAATGTTAAACACAAAAACAGTTAAAACTAGTGAAGAGAAAAAATTTTTTACAGCACTGTAAAATGTTCAAAGAATTTTGAAGAGAAATTGTTGTTTAGAATATACTTGGATTATCTTTGTTGTGTTCAGCTCCTCAAGAAACATGCATAAAAACACAAAAAAGAATGTTCTGAAACTGGTAAATGAAATGCTATAATTCTTTTTTTAGATATATCTCATTCAGGATAAAATACATGATATATCATGAAATCAAATGCCATCAAGACAGACTGTATGAAAAAAGATAAAAAGAAAACAAATTAAACACAGAAATAAATCATCCAAAACGAGTTTTACCAACTTTGTTAAGATCAAATGTTTGCAGAAAATATTTGTTGATTCAAACGAAACTAGTAAAGCTCTTGTTTTTAATGATTTATTCCTGTTTTTAATCTGTGTTTTTTACACACAAATACATATATATATATAATATTTAATTACTGATTTCAATAAGAGCAAAAAAAGTGCATAGCAGTAAATATTATCAGACAAAAAAAGGTATTTGTAAAATGTAACTCAACAAAAGAAAGTGATAAACACACATGCAAATCAATTGTAATCCGCACTAATCTAAAATGATTATTACAAATCTCATGTTAGCTACTTTTTTTTCTAACATATACTAGGTGTCTTCAATAAGTTTCCAGACTTTTTTTATATAGACACTTTTAATAATGGTACACATGTGAAATTCTAAAGTAATCTCCTCCGGCTGCAATGCCCTTGTTGTACCGTTCCAACAACTTTTGGAAAGCCCCATAGAAGTCCTCTTGTGTGAGCATGTCAATGACCCTTGTCACAACTTCTTTTATCCCCTCAATTGTCTCATAATAAAAGCCTCTAAGGTTTTCCTTTAGTTTAGGGAATAACCAAAAGTCGCAGGGAACAAGGTCAGGACTATAGGGAGGGTGATAAGCTTTTTTCATGCCCATCTTGGTCAAATAGTCTGAGGATGGAGTTTTGAACTAGTGCATTTGTGCAAATCTTCCACATCTTCATTCCTCACAAAAAGTCGTGTGTACACTTCTCACATGGACATCAGACTGTGCACATTGTTTCTATAGACACATGACGGGCCTTATCCATGAAATTCTTTATTTGGCCAATCAAACCTGGTGTTCTGACTTCCTTACTCCTCCATGCTTCTCATCATTCCTTACAGACCCTTCCTTGAATCTCTTATGCTACTCAAAACTGATGTTTGATTCATGCAAGATGGTCCAAATGCAATCTGAAGCATTCCACACGTTCCTGTGACATTTTTTCCAGGTGTAAAACATTTTATTGCATATTGTTCTTCTAAAGTGTCCTCACTTCCAGATTGCATTTTTGAAATTCACTTTACTAAGGTGTATTCCAATTCCTGCTGTAGCTGCTCATTTGAACCTAAAATCATAAAAATTGTTCAGTCATCTCATAAGCTGCATAGCAATAAATTGCTGAATTTTCAAGACAATTTTAAATGCCTATACAAAAAAGTCTAGAAACTTATTGAAGACACCTTGTATTTCAAAAATTACGAATTGAAGAAAAATTAAATTATTTTTAATTAATTCTCAACTTAATTTACATGAAAATCTATTTAAGTCATGGAAAATTACCTTTTGTACAAAGTTGAAAATTTACCCCACCCCATTAATAACTGAAGAAATAAATGTTTGGGGGGGGGGGCAGTGTCATACCATGCATCCAACTTTTCAATTTGATTATTTGATAAATTAAAAATATGAATACAAATTAAGATTAATGCATTCATCCTTTTACCATATTATCTTCTTAAATTCTTTCAATGTTTTATTTTTGCCATTACACTCCACCCACACACACTCATAAAAATGGGAATATGAATATCATTCTATGTTTGAGTAAAAACAAACAAATTTTTTTTTATGTTAAGATTTTGTTCCTTAGAAGCGCTGGTTGAGTTTGAACAAAATGAAATATGTATTATATACGTTTGAAGCCAAAACAACGCATTATTACAAAATAGAGACATTTATTTGGTTTAAAATTTATATTGAAATTCATAAATATATTTCAAAGGAAACCTTCATCTTCAGTACGTCTTTTTTTTTTTTTTTTTGCCATTTTGTTGTTGGAGCAAAGAATAAGCAAGTAGAATCTGGTTTGTTGTTTCTAAGGTAGTTTTTAAATCTCGAAATGGTGCTTTTGGTCACGTGGAATTCACATTAATATTTTGTTCCTCAGAAGCGCTGGTTGAATTTGAATAAAATGAAATGCATATGTTTGTAGCCAAAACAACGCATTATTACATTGTTAAAAAGCAGTTTTATTTTCAACGATTTTTCTTCTAAAGAGAAAATAAAAATAAAAAATAAACAAAAAAACAAACTCAAAACTGTTAAAATGTTATTCATTTGTTTATTTACATTAAAATAATTTTTCTTTAATTTTATTAACTTGTTAGAAATTAATATCTCAATTTTTTTTAGATAGTTTCAAAAAACATCAAATTTAGTTTTAGAGAAAAAACAAAAAATGTAAAGAAAGCATTTTGATAAATCTAGAAGTGAAGCTTGCTGATTCTGTCAATCAGGGAGACAGGTTGAAACTTAACTGTCTGTGATAGGGAATGAGATAAAAACTGTCTGCCATAGGGAATGAGATAAAAACTGTCTGCCATAGGGAATGAGATAAAAACTGTCTGTGATAGGGAATGAGATAAAAACTGTCTGTGATAGGGAATGAGATAAAAACTGTCTGTGATAGGGAATGAGATAAAAACTGTCTGCCATAGGGAATGAGATAAAAACTGTCTGTGATAGGGAATGAGATAAAAACTGTCTGTGATAGGGAATGAGATAAAAACTGTCTGTGATAGGGAATGAGATAAAAACTGTCTGTGATAGGGAATGAGATAAAAACTGTCTGTGATAGGGAATGAGATAAAAACTGTCTGTGATAGGGAATGAGATAAAAACTGTCTGTGATAGGGAATGAGATAAAAACTGTCTGTGATAGGGAATGAGATAAAAACTGTCTGTGATAGGGAATGAGATAAAAACTGTCTGTGATAGGGAATGAGATATAAAAAAAGCTATATGTGATGCTATAGCAGTATCAGAAATCGCCATTAAAAATTTGTGGTAAACACTGGAATATTTAGACTTACTGTCTTTCAAAGCTTATAACTACTTGAAAAATGTAATTCAAACCCTAATCTTTTTTAATTAAAGGAGCAAAGACCAAAATTTACAAAAAAAAAAAAACAGGTTTAATAGCCAATTATGCAATATTTTGTTTTTTAAAATCGGTTTTCTTTAAAAAAAGATTTAAAGAAAATCAACGAAATTTTACTTACTTTGATTATAAAAAATATATATAAATTCCAAAAGATCACTTTATCCATATTTTTACTTATATTCCATGTCCTTTTTAAATAAAATACTTTTTTAAACAAGGATTCAAAAAAAAAAAAAACGCGAACTCAGATTTTTTTCACTTCAAATAAAGGGAGTCAAATATCTGATTTTCTTCTTGTTTATCTTCCGGTAACTTCTAAGCGCCACAATTAATGTCTCTTTCTATTGCGTGCTGTAAACCAAAATTAGTATTTTGGGGCCTCTGTAGTTGAAAATGAACACATTCACTTATAAGTTTTTGCCATTAAACAAAAAAAACACTCTACCGATTTTTTCTTTTTATTCTCTTAATGAAATACATGAGTTTTTGATTAATATATTTTAATACTTCTTTATCAAGTGAATTTTTTTTTAGACATCTAAAAAAAGAAAACATTGAATGAAATAGAAAAAATTGTCGTAAGCATCTGATATTTACTTGACTATCTAAGCGTAACATAAGCTTCCACTTAAAAAAAAAAAAATTAAAAATCAACGTGGTTTTTAAAAAAAAAGTTTTAAACTTTGGATTTTACAGGTAAATTTCCTAAAAACACTTCTTTTTTTTGTTTTAAATTAGACTATTTAATTTATTGATCTTTTATCTTCAATTTGTGACAAAACTTTGGTACGTAAATTAATTATTCAAATTTTAATAGACATTTCAAAGTGCGGGGGTGAATTTAAAAAAAACGTTTGTCTAAAATATTATATTTGGTTAATTGGAAAGAGCATAAAATTTCACATTGACCCTGAAAATATCATAAAAATTTAACCAATAGAAAAATTTTGATAGATTTTTAAAATTTAAAAATTGAAAAATATTTAACTCGTAAAATTCAATTGATTTCATTAAGTAAAAAAAAAAAATGGCTGCATGAAGGCGCGCAGGCACTTTGTAAACACTGTTTTTTAAAAAATAATATTTCTATTATTTTTTAAACAACTTCAATAGTTTATTTTGGAAGTATATTCCATAAAGAAAATAAACAACCCACTTTAAAAGGAGAAATTACAAGTTTTTTATATTTTATTCGCAGTTTTGTGTTAGGGGTGTCAAAAATTCCAAAAAAATTCTGATACACCTAGTGATGTAACCAGCAACATCTGTGTAAGTATAGAAACAAATCCAATTAGTGTGGTGGACATTATAGTCACCAAATACATATACTTGGGTGCTGTTACCTAGGAAGAGTTCAGCATCTATGCTGTCGGAGATATGGTTGATTAGAGTACAATCTTGATTTGAGGTAAAACGGCAGAGAAAATACAAGTAGCTACTGCTACGTTGCAGGTTTAGCATAAAGCAAATGACCTCCCTGATAAAATTGCTTCTGAGATGGCACCACACGACCTCCCTGATAAAATTGTTTCTGAGATGACACCACTCTCTATAGCAGGCGCGAGGGGAAAACAAATGAACACATATTTAAAGAAATGGCAGAAACACTAGATGAAGACCTCCAATCTTTAGTGGAATGGGGACAAAAATGGATGGTCACATTCAATGCTGCCAAGACAAAACTGGTTTCCTTCAATAATTACAAGAAACCTTCTCTACCACCAATAACAATGGTCAAAAACACATTACCTGAAAGTACTTCGCATAAACTCCTCGGCCTAACGTTCACAGGGAACATGAACTGGAATAGATACATTGAGAGCATTGCCAAGGCTGCTGCAAAGAAGGTGGGCTCTCTCTACCGTGCTAGAAAGCTACTTATGCCTGAAAGTATCCTGTACCTCTATAAGGCCACCATTCGCCCATGTATGGAGTATTGTTGTCACATTTGGGCTGGTGCATCTGCTACTTGTCTCTCACTCCTGGGTTCAAAATAGAGTTGCCAACCTGATAGATCCTGAATTGTCATCTAGGCTTCAGCCTCTGTCCCATCGACAAAATACTGCATCCCTCTGCCTGTTCTACAAGTACTTTAATGGTGAATGCTTTGACGAACTACAAGCACTTGTACCCCCCTCGACATAAATACCCCGGACAAACAGCTAAATCCCATTCCTACACAGTAGAGATCCCTAGATGTAAGAAAGCCTTCTACTCCAATACTTTCTTCCCCAGAACTACTAGACTTTGGAACTCCCTTCCGGGATTCTGCTTTCCCAACTGTACTGACATGCAGAAGTTCAAGTGTAATGTGAACAGACATCTTACTACTCATTTCCCTTTATTATATCCCTGCAACTTATGTCCCTGATAGTGGCCCCCTACTTCAAAGTGGCACTGTGCCTTGTTTGGGATGAAAATTAAATTTTAAAATAAAAAAAAAACATGAGGGGCTGGTCGTCAGATTCTAGTTTGGATTCTCTAACCAAAGGGAGAGTGTTTTAAATATAGACTCCAATTCCGTGCATGTGTCCGTCAAAATGGGAGATAACCAGATATTTTAAAGTGGTTAATGGGGATGGAGGGGTATAGGTTAGTTTCGCTGCGATATCAGGAGAGTTTGCTAAGAGAAATGATTCTACATCATCTAAGTTAGTTCTAAGTCATCGAATATTTGTGAATGCAAACCTCAAGAGAGGAGGCAAGGAGTGTGCATCTGGATTGTATTTCTTGTTTGAGCCGTCATTCTATTTATTTTTTAGTGATGTTTTATTTTTAATAATTTTTACAACCTCTTCAAAAAATCTGCAGATTATTTCCAAGTAACGTGTTCAGAATATGATTACCAGGGGAAAAAAATTCGAAAAATTATTTTTATGCACCAAGGTGTGAGGGGGCTTCATGACAATCAGAATAGGGTCTCAATTTGAGATTTTTTTTTATAGATATAAGGGAAATATCTGTAAGCTTTCATATTTATTTCTTATCTAAAAGGCATATTCTTCACAAAAATACATATGTACAAGCATGAAAGAGAAGTGATCCTTGTGTTGTTTCCTTGGCACAAACTCAATTTGATGGTTTTCAAAAATGTATTAAATATCTTTTTAATTTTTCTTCTGCCATGGTTCCACAAGCCTTTCATAGTCTTGCACAAAGTGAAATACAGTTTAACTTTTGTATTATTACATATCTTTCCTTTTTACTTTTTAAAAACTATTTAAAATACTAATAAACAGGCATATTTCTATCGGGCAACACAAACTGATACAAATAAGTTGCACACCATTCACTGTGATTATGCAATTCCTACTACAACTATATATATATATATATATATATATATATATATATATATATATATATATATATACCTAGAAAATAGAGCTGTCAAACCTGACAAAGTTTATATGGGACAAAAAAAATGAAGCAACCTTAGAAGTTAGTGTCTCTAATGATGCTGGATTAAAACAGAGTTGACAGGGAAAAAATATCAAAATACAAAATCTTATGAAAGGAAACTTGAATCTTAAGATCTCCATCAATCCAGTAGTGAGAGACTAGTAGCAAATGCTCCAGCCCAAATATGGCAACAATACACCATTTATGTTCTCTGTGAATGTTCAGCCAATGAGTTTAAACATTGAGCTTTCAGGTAGTGTATCAAATATCATCAGTAGGCCTGTGACAGCAGCATATTCTTTTCATTGTTTTGACTCTTGAGTATATATCTGTTAATATCTTATATGCTTTTATATAGACAGATGTGATTCTCAGTTGATTAAGTGTGTCTAACTGTGTCGGATATATACCCAAGAGTCAAAAGAATGAAAAGAATATTCTGTTGTCACAGCCCTAACCATTAGTCATGGTTATCAGTGGTTGAGAGGGTCACTTGTAATTATTAAAGGAAAGAAACTTAGTCTTGGCAGTAGTTACCATTTTTTTATGTCCTCATTCCACTACAGACTGGAGGTTTTCCTCTAAGATTCTAATCATTTCCTTAGATATATGTTCATTCATTTTCTTCTAGTGTCTGTTATAGAGTGTGGTGTCATCAGCAAATATACCTATCTCGGAGACAATTTTATCAGGGAATTCATTTATGAACATGAGAAATAATTAAAGTTCAAGGATTGACCCTAAGGCACACCCGCATTTATATTATGTCATTTTGACATACGACCATTGAGGATAATCTGAATAATTTGTGAAGTATTCGTCCAGTAATATCATAAAATTGAATTTAATGAGAAGACTATCGTGCCATACCCTATCAAAGGCTTTAAATATATCTTAGGCTACTGCCCTAGCCTACCCGACCTTATTTAGTGTATGATATATACACCTGGAGATTACAGTTACGATATTTGCAGCAGAACGGGCTTACCTGAATCCATACTGTTGGTCAGAAAGAAGTTTAATATCTATAAGATGGTGGACTAGTGATTGATTAATTACATACTCAAAGATTTTGGTGTAAAAAAGAAGGAGGCTAACGGAACAATAATTGAGTGGGTCAGTTCTTTCGCCACAATTCTTGTAAACTGGTACAACAGAAGCTATTTTCTAGCAGTCAGGAAAGCAAGATTCAGTAAGGCATTTGTTGAAGAGAACTGGGGCAACCTCAGCAGAGCATATTTTTAATAATATAGCTAGGATGAGATCAGGCTCACATGCCTTTGAAGTGTCTAGGTTTTTTATGATATTACGAGCTTTGGAAGGGAAGACTTTCAGATCACTGAGTGTAGTTTCTGTCCACAAAGGAAAATCTGGGAGAGAATAGTTTGCTGGTTCAAAGTGGAGTTGGAGATATACCATTGGGCAAGCAGGTTTGCTTTCTCAGTTGCTGTAAAACAACCTAATGGGGGAATTGTTGACTTATTTACTACAGCTATAAATTTTCCCAAAATCCCAAGTTACTAATTTCTGCAACTCAATACATTTACTGTTTTTTTTTTTAGAAAGGAGTCACCATTTATCAAGGTCTGGAGGCCACTCAAGGATAAAGGTTTGTACAGTAGTCAATGGGAAAATATTGTAGTAATCGTTAGTAGTGGAAATTTGATAAATTGTATTACTTAAGGGGATGGCTCATCAACAACTTGTTTACATTGTACTTGAATACAACCATATTGTAGTCAGCTGGAAAGCAGGGAAACTGAAGAGAGTTCCACAGGAGTGCAGTTCTAAGAAAGAAACTTTGTTCATGGAATCTATGTTTAGGTTTAGGCACAGATAAAGAGTGGGGGAAAGCTAGACAAGTGTTTTTTGTGAAAGTTTGGCGGAACCATAGATTGGAGCTCAGATGAGCACTTACCATGAAAATAACAATAAAGTAGAGACAGGCTCGTAACGTCTCTTCTGCTGGGGAAAAGGGTTGTGGGGAAGAAGGCTATGAAGTCTCTTTTTAACTCTGTCAAGGCAGGAGAAGTGCTTCTAGCAGCTCCTGCCGAGATTTGGCAACAGTACTCCATCCTCGGACATACCTGACTCCTATACAGGTAGAGAATTGCATCAGCAGTGAGATATCTACTGGATCCGTAGAATGAACAAACCATTTTTCCAGCGACCTTGGCAATGGATTCGATGTACGTGTTCCATTTCAGATCAGGAGTAAAGGTTAGACGCAGAAGTTTGTCAAAACATGGAGCCTCCCCAAGACGAGAGCCATTCATTTCAATTGATGCCAGACGGAGTTCAGAGCGTTGATGATGTAAAGAGGAAACAATACAAAATGGAGAATAACCGAAACAAAATTGTTTGAGTCAATAAAGTTCAATAGCGTCATCTGCCTTATTACATTTTTTCATAGATGTCAAACTGTGAACTGCTTTAAGCATTTCTGATTTGTAAATCAAAAATATTCAGTTTGATATGGATCTTCTACTATGGAAGCACCAAAAATAATGTTAGAACAGAAATATGCAAGTAAAAAATAGGGCATCTTTACAAAAGACATCAGAACAAAAAAGGTGGTCAAGAAACATATAATGGTACTTCTGCAGTTACCGATCCAGATTTGGCTCGGGCTTGCCTGGCAGCTGATGTGATCTGCTGGAATATGCAGAGTGCTGATCAAATTTAAAGATTGCAGAAGAAAAAAAAAACAAATAACATTTACCAGATACTAATTACATTTTTTTTCGCTTTACATTCATATTTTTTGTTATTTTGTATGTGAGAATGGTTAGGAAATCTTTAAAAAAAATTTATTCTGGTAAGTTTTGAAGGTTTATGTTTTTGGGAGGATTATTGTTTTTTGTAAACATGTTTATTTTATGTTTGTGTGTGTGTGTGTGTGTGTGTGTGTGTGTGTGCGGGACAAAACTGTTAGAGGGCAAGATATTTTCTTAGGAATATTTTCGGTGGAGCCTTCATTGTAGGGTCTACAAAATTCAGGCTGTAGCTCACTGTTAGTTGATAGAAGCCTTCTCCTTCAACTTTGCTATTGGCTTTCAAACAGTAGGATATGACCCAGTGGCAGAATGTATTTCTTTATTATAAGGAGGGTTTCAGCATTACAGTCACCAAGAAACCTTCCATTCTTGATAGAGTCATATCCTCCAAAGACCCAGAGCAGTTTGAGCTTTCCAACATTATGTTGAGTAGAGACATCAATTCTGTATGCCTTGGGCCTCGATCTGCTGAGGATTCCTATAATCCTGACAAATGTCTTTCATAAAGTTTCTCCGGTTGGTAACCTTGTGTTTCCACCTTACACTACATTCTCTGCAGATATTTTTTGTCGTTGCCATGTTGTGTGATCATAAATATATTATTTGACGAGAATCACCTCTCCCTATATATATATTAGTGTTTGGACGAGAATCACCTCTCCCTATATATATATTAGTGTTTAATCAATAATGATCCACTGAAATAAATTGTAAAAAACTGAAAGCTGTTCTTAACATGGGAGGTTGGAGGTGTGTTTCTTCCAAAACCCATTTTTAGTGTTGGGGTGGAGGATTCTCATTCAGGTCCATCTATTATTTTAATAATTTTGGAGATGTCCATCTATTATTTTAATAATTTTGGAGATGTCCATCTATTATTTTAATAATTTTGGAGATGTCCATCTATTATTTTAATAATTTTGGAGATGTCCATTTATTATTTTAATAATTTTGGAGATGTCCATTTACATTTTATCTAAAGTTGATAAATTCATGTTTGTCTTCCATTTTTAGACTGATTAAATTTGTATGCGATTAAAAACTAATTTTTTGTTTACATCCAATTTATTAAAAGTCGTCTGCTTAGATTTTCATTAGCATTTGTTATCAATTTTTTCATTGATTGAACTTTATTAGCGCTCCTCGGCATATTCCGGCGATATAAATCATCTGTCGGCAAGCCCCGGAGACAACATTTATGGAAATCCGGGTAACTACAGAAGTACTCAGTGTTAGCAAAGTTACTCTTTCACCCACCTGCATAAGTTTTTGGTGGTTTAACTTATTTTAAGGTGTTTATTAAGTTTGAAACGCAAGTAGTGCCGAAATCTTAAGTTAAAATGAGAGCAAGCGGTGGACATGAGTCTGTCAGCTTTACAATCGCTCAAAACTCGAAATTAAAACAAAATACTGACAGAAACCCACGCGATATTTAGTGAATTAATTTCTATCATTTATTTGTTATATATTTGTGTTTTGATCACTTTTTCGGTTTGTTGTCTATAGTAAAAAATGACCCAAAAACATTTACGTTTTCTTTTCCGTTTCAGAAACCCGTATTTCATTTTGTGTGGCCATCTTCCGACTATTGTAACTCGTTACCATATTTAATCGAGTAAATATGGACAGCCATCGAGGCCGAGGCGATCTATTTAAGCACAGCAATATTTTTCCCCTTTTTATTATTAAAAAAAATGATTTATTTATACCGTACAATACGGTGCTAAATAATCACGTGACAAAACTCAGTTTTTGTTTTCAATTTAAAATTTAAACATAAAATTAGTTTTTTGTAACAAACTGACATCTTTAGATCAGAAGAACAAGCGACTCGAAGAACGCAGCAAACGGTATTAGATTTTTTAAAATGAAGTAATATATTTTTATGATATTAAAAACAAATTCGAAACAGTGAAACAATATTTTATTATTTTATGCAAAAAATAATACAGTTTTTTGTTTGTTTTTTATCTGATACCGCTTGCTATGGATTTCGAGTCGCCTATTCTTCTGATTCACCATGATCATTTTTATACCTTAAAAATTTCCAAGTATAAAATTAACCAAAAGGGATTTTCAGTCTTTATTTATTTATTTATTTTATTTTTTATTTTTCAACCTTTTTCTGCGTTTTCGGGTAATAAATCAGAGGAGGATGTTAAAATATTGCGAAAAGTTAATAAAAACAAACAAATACAAGGCAACAAGAAAGAAATAATAATCGTGCTGTTTAATGGTTTAAAAATAATGAAAATATTGCAAAAGAAAACCAAAAGAGAATTTAAAGAAAAAAAAGGAGAAAGTCTTTTTTAAGCGCAAAAAATATCGCATTACGCGTCACTACGATTTTTTTTTTTTTTTTCTCAATGTTCTACAGGCAAAACAACATCGAAAGACGAGCTAAGAAGACGAACCTGATCACAGCCGATCCATATACGGCCATGAAATTTCGACAGATATTTTGAAATAAATAGGAAATTATGAAACTTGGGTGAAAAAAGGCTAGAACTTACTAATGAAATTCCGACATTAAAACAGGAAGACGACATCACCGGAAGTGAGTTATTTATAGACCGCGAAGAGCGTCGAGTTATTTCCCTTGGATTATGAACATTTCACAACAACAAAAAAAACTAATGAACAATTTGGGGGCATTTTTTACTCTAAACAACAAACCGAAAATTTTGTAAAAAAAAAAGTATATATATATATATATATATATATATATATATATATATATATATATATGTATATGTATATATATGTATATATATATATATATATATATATATGTATGTATATATGTATGTATATATATATATATATATATATATATATATATATATATATATATATATATATATATATATATATATATATATATATAACAAATAATGTTACCAAAGGCAAGATAAGTTACTTTTCTGCCTACCTGGATAAGTTTTTGTGTTTTAACGTATTTTAAAGCGTTTATCTACTTCGAAACATAGTGCTGTTGCTAAGTTAGAACGTCAACGACGACTACAAGATGGCGAAATCTCGATAATTGCTCAAAACTCGAAAAATAAACAAAATACTAGTAGAAATCCACCCAATAGGTGTTATTGTGGAATCTATTGGGTGGATTTCTATTCTGCTGATTTTTTAAAAGTTTTTTTGGCAATTATCGAGACTGCAAAGACATCATCCTTATTTGCCATCTTGTGGTCGTTCTAACTTAGCAACCCACCAGCAGTCAGCACTAATTGTTTTTACGAATCAAATAGACACCTTAAAATAATTAAAAACACTAAAAACTTATCCTGCTAGATAGACGAGTAACTTATCTTGCTTTTAATAACATTTATTTGTTATATAGTTTGGTGCTCGGTAAAAATAGTACCGGAAAAAATGGCACAGTAAAAATGGTGCCGGTAAAAATGATAAAAGTGAATAAATAGGTAAACATGGCACTTTGACAACGAATAATTAGGATCATTCAAGAAGTGTGGGCTAAGGCTCCGTTCCCCTATTTTAAAGCCTCTTAACTTTAGTTGGGAAAATGTTGGTTTGTTTAGGTTTAAGTTCTGTAGAAGCTCAGAAAAAAATAATTATAACGTTTTATTTACTAATTATTTTTCAAAAAAATTTTATGTATAATAATCTGCAAAAAGTCTAAATAAAATTTTACCGCTCCGCATATTGTTTTTGTCAAAACTTCTAAAATACAATATATTTTTTTAAATCTTCAAAATAGAAACATAATTCAATGATTTAATCGCTGGGGGCCACTGCTTTTAATTTTGTTGCACCAAAACGATTTTTACTTAAAACAAAAAACAACATATTATTATACAGAAAATTAGCACAATTAATTTACAAATTTACACTTACAAATAATCAAATAAAGCGTTTTTATATATAATACAAATGTTAGGTTTGTTTTACAATAGACTTTAAAACGTTTATTCGGTTAAAAAACGGGTCCCGTAGCGCAGTGGTTAGAGTATTTGGAAAAATCAATTGTAAAAAGTGATATTCTCCTGAAGGTTGAAGGTTCAATCCTCAGTGTAGGCGACTGGAAAATGCAATTGTAAATTACTTAGGCCCTCTATCTAGTCATGGCTGATGGAAACAGAGCACGCTACCCCCATGAAGTAAATAAAGGGTTCCACTCGAAATTTCGTCCAAATTTGATGGAAATATTCCCAAGTTCCACAAGATATTCTGAAGAAGATCAGAGGTTATATCGACCGAAACGTTCTGAAAATCACACTTAAGATGAAAATAGTAGTACGATGAGTCCAAATAATACGAATAACCAATCCTTATCTAAAAAATTCAGAAACGTCATAAATAGTTGATTCAGAAATTGAGCAACAGTTTTGTTTGCCACATCTTTATATGGGAATGCAAAGGGTTAAGTAGGTATTTGCTACTATGTATAGATGGAGGTAGTGATCCCTCGAAGTCTATGTTTAATTACTGAAAAGGTATTATTGCTTTCATGAGAATTCCCTTGTTCCCTGTAATGAATTTTTAATGATGAAATGATTGGTCTGGAATGAAATGAAGATGAACAAAGTCACTTGGTAGAATTAGCCATGTCTGGAAATATCTGACTTGTTCGAACATGTTTTTCCTCACATACATACATCCACATGTATGCATGCACATACGCACAGACATGTACATATATTCACGTTCATGTACATACACTCACATTCATATGCATACACACACATGCTAATGTACACACATGTACGCACGCATACGCGCACATGTACGCACACATGGGCAATGTCACTTCCCCGGAAAGGAAATCCAGACATGTGCAGACGGAACATTGACCCTGGTATAAAAGTCAACAACAAAGGTTCAACTTCCTCTTTCTTCCCTTTTGCTTTGGTTCATCAACCAGACAAGTTCACGTCCACAGCTCTTGGCTTGAAGACTTTTCTACATGGACAAGTACTTCCATGGACACACGGCTTTACTGAGGTCAACCCCCTCTCTCTTTTTTTTTTCTACATGCTGGACTGCCATTTCTCGTTCCTCTACTTCATTCCTTTTTTTCCACGCGCGTAGTCGTCAATGACTGAATGAACATGTGTTCCACCTAAACCATTTATTTTCGACAGAAAATAAAAGACATGTTTATTTTATTCAGCAATTGAGTTTTGTTTCCTTCCTTCCATTCATTTCATTATTTTCTTTTGTAGCGAGTTAGGATTATTATATCCTGGTCCGCAACAGACTAGACTAGAATAAGAAAAAGATTGTCATTTCCACAAAAATATGAATCAACTTTATTCAAGGGAAACGCTGGAACATAAACAGCGTTGTTTGGTCGGCTGCCTTTTGTCAAAAACAAAATGTGGTATCCAAGTGTTCTATCTCACCTGGCTGTTTCTAGCAAAGAGTGCGAACAAGATAGGATGTTATGTCGTGATTAAATTTGTGTGGGAATAAGATCATCTTTTGGCACTAATTCACTGGATGCACATTGATTTGTGGAGTCTGCACATAAATATTCACTCGCCTATGCAATTATATAAGTCTAGCTTTATCATTGCGCATGCAGCAAACCCTGCCACAACTTTACAAAATCAAAGATGTTGAACATGCATAGAAATGAAATGTGCAATTGCTATAAACTTGTGCTTTAAATACTCACAACACAAGCAAAAATTAGTCATGCTTTTAGTCCAGTGAAAAAGGAAAATTTCTTTCTTTAGTAAAATGAAATATTGTTACAACAAAAAAGCTCTTTTCTTGTAAGTAAGAAAAACATTAGATAAGTAAAAATGAGATTAGGAAAGACCGAGATTCGAACCTTGTAAGCAAGGTTCAGAAATAGCTTCAGAAATGGAGTTTAGCATTGTTCAGTTCACATAAAATAGGTTAGATATGTTGTAGTAAAAGTAATTTTGATTGTTCAATTCTTTTTATCAAAACTGGATTAAAATAAGGTCATCTAGAAAATAACGAACAATAGCAAATTAAAAACATATTGAAAAATAAGTTAGGTCGAAAAATAGGTTAGTAAGAATTCTTTGTCTGCAGAAATGGTTTCGGAACATGTGCGAAACACGCATGTTCAGGCCATGTGGATCGATCACGTTTTTGGATACACTTATGACGTCATGGCAGAAATGAATTCTCAATATAGAAGCTAGAGTCGAAGATGAGTTAGCCAGAGAGAGACGGAGTCCAGAGTCGAGTCCAGATTGAATCAGACGAGAGTCCCCCTTTAGAAGTGAAGGGGAAAGTTTTAAATATGTAGAAACAACTTTGAATTCCTGGATGTGATCATCATTTTGACCGGTCAAATGGAATAAAAGAACATTTCATATTTTTGTAACTGCCGTCTTCGTGTCACCTTTCTACCAAATTGAAGGTAATGTAAAATCATTTATATGAACATTGTTCCCACTCATCTTTATAATGAACTTTGTGTATAACTCATCTAAGTAATGTGTCCCACTCTACATCGAAGAAATGTGTCCCCCTCTTCATCTAAGTAATGACTGTCCTTTCTGGTGTTAAAGAACTAATCAATCTCTCTCCACTCTAATATATGTTAAAAGAAGGAACATCCACAGAACTGCAAAAGGTATAAATGTCTTCTCTCTTCTCCCCCTCTGTAATATCTGTATAAATGTATCTTCCCCTCATCAATATGAATGTCACCATTCGTCTCTCTCTCTCTCTCTCTCTCTCTCTCTCTCTCTCTCTCTCTCTCTCTCTCTCTCTCTCTAATATTGTCTCCTATGCAACAGTATTATATGATGCTGAGGGTAGCATAAATTACAGTGACGATCTTGTAACGAATAAGAGAATGCATACACATGAGAAAATGTATTTGCAACCAAATACTTGCTAGGACTGGAGATGATGCTAAACTTAAACATAAGTTCTTGTGGTGTTTAACTTTTCAATTCAGATGAACATATCTCGGTTCAAACAAAATTTATTGCTCAAAATAAGCAAAGAAGAGACATTTTGAGCCTGTCTCTGCTTTATCATTATTTTCATGGCAAGTGTTTGTCTGAGCTTCAGTGTATGGTCCCCCCTCGCCAAATTTTCACAAAAAATACTCGTCTAGCCAAAACCACTATCAATAATTTCCCACACTCTTTATCTGTGCCTAAACCTAAATGTAGATTCCATGAATAAAGCTTCTTTCTTAGAACTGTACGCCTGTGGAACTCTCTTCTGTTTGGCTGCTTTCCAGCTGACTACAATTTGATGGTCTTCAAGTCCAATGTAAATAAGTTCTTGATGAACCGTCCCCCTAAGTAATCCACTTTACAAAATTTTCACTACTTATGTTTACTATGCTATAATCCCATTCACTAATGTATACCCAATAACCCTTATCCTCGAGTGGTCTCCGGGCCTTGATAAGTGGTGATTCCTATGTAAAAAAAAAGGAAAATAAAAGCTCCATCAGAATCAACACACTTTTACAGACCACCAAACAGTCATCATGACCTTCTATTGGTGCAACTCTGACTTCAGGAAGTGTTGTGGAGCTTTCTCCTCATCTAACCACTGAGCTGAGCATCGTCGGTTATCATAAAGAACCCACTTTCATCGCAGGTCACAACCTGGTCGAGAAACAGGTCATTCTTGTTGTGTAAAATAAGGGAAGATGACACTTCATAACGGCGTTTCTTTTGGTTGTTGTTCAATTCGAGAGCCACCTATTTATCAAGTTTTCGTGTTTTCCAATCTCTCTCAAGTGGTTGGAAATCATTGTTTACGTTATGTCTAATTTGGAAGCAAATTCTCAGCTATGGTTCTTATTGTCATTGTCAATATCCGATGGCCGACCATTATATTCATTATCTTCAAGACTCTCATCGCCACCACAAAATTTCTTGAACCACCTGTGCGTTCAGTAGTGGTTCCTGAGCCAAACGCTTTGTTGATATTACAAGCTGTTTTAGCAGTTATTTGGCCTAGCTTGAATTGAAATTAGAAAATTGTGTGAATTTGCTTTTTTTCCATCTTGTATTCGACATTCTGAAAAGAAGACATAATTGTTTTAAAACAATTGTAATTTAAACGATCAGGTAAAGTGAAAAAACGATCTTTAAAATATATAAAAGAAAGGTATTATAACGAAAACTTATTTGAAAATACATCATTTGAAATCAAAATTTAAAAGTCTGCAAGAACTTTCTTCTCAATCTAATAATATTTTTTTCATCTGTCTAACATACTCTTCATATATAAGAAAGGACACTTTTTTATGGAAATCGCTCCAGACAAGGTTCGAAGCCACATGATGTAAGGAGTTAACAATATTATACCAACTTGAAGGTTAAAAACTAACCAAAGTTAAATGTTATATGGATAGATTTAAACCCAGAAAAATCAAACCTTCTCCCTTTATCATAAACATGGAATCTGAGGAAAAAAGAACCAAATAAGAGAAGTGAGATTAATGAGATGATGAAAGTAAACCCAACAGCGATTTTTTTCCCTTTGTGTTGTACTCTATTTTCAATTGTATCAAATCTTTGTTACGTTTACATGAATTAAAAACTCAACCAAATCAATCATGTTGCAAATGGGAAAAAGCAAGTACGTAACTAGTTTACATACAGCTTTAGTATTTGAATAAAATAAAAACATGTGAAATTTGACAGATAAACGTAAATATTTACAATAGACAAAAGGATAAGAAATAAGACAAAGAATAATAAAGTTAAAATTGGGAATTTACAATAAGTCAAATATTTTAAAGCCAGTATAAAATATTTACAATAACAAGAGTTGAACGTTTACAGTATGAAAAGCGTTTGACAATAAACAAATGTTGCATGTCCGGTTCTATATATATTCTTATAAGTGCATGTATTATACATTCGTGTGTGTATATGTAATATACATGCATATAATGAAAGTCCTACATTCTCCTGTTGTTCCCGTTGTCTTTCATTTCATCTCGTTGCCCTGGAACAAAAATGTATGCTCCAAAACAAAATGTGTTTCTTATTTGTGGAGACAGTCTTTATTCGTGGAGTTTCCATAGTCTCTGGAAAGATTTTTCACATGCAACCCATTTCTGATTTCTTTCTTTTCTTCCTCTTCTTCATATTTTCTAGATGACCAGTCTTCTTCGAATCTATGGCCTCAAGGTTTTTATGAGAAAGGATTAGAGGTGGGGAAAGATGTCATAGAGGCCACGGCCAAGAATACATGAAATGAATAACGTTGGAAGTGTGTAGATTCTGATTCCATATAATTAAAGACAGACGAATATTGAAGGTTGAGAACCAATTTATTTACTACCAACAATTTGTATTAGGAGAGGCAAAGTGTTCGTAGGATGGAATGTGATTTAACAAAGGAGATGAATGTTCGTAAAATGTTTGTCGGTATGTATGATTTAACAAGGAATGAATGTTCGTAAAATGTTTGTAGGTATGTATGAATTGACGAGGAATGAATGTTCGTAAAATGTAACTTATCTTTTGGACGATGGAGATGGTTAGGGTAGGGGTCGGTCATCCTGCTGTTGGTGATGCGTGTCCTGGCTTGTAACTGGAAATTGAGTGACTTTTTCATCAGCAGCTAGCAGCCCGGCGTCTTTGTCTTCTTTTTCCTTCTCTCTTCTTTGGTTTGTGTGAATTAGGCATTGTTTAGAATTGAAGGCGTTTGGCCCATAACATTAGAGCGTAGTCAGCTTCAGTTCACTGGTGCCTTATGCCTTATTTCTTTTTCTTCTTCATCTCTTTAGATCGGATGGGAGAATCTGTCCGTGCGTTCACTGACGCAGCAGGGCGAATCTCCTCTCCCTCCTCTTGGTCCCCTCATTTTATAGTGGCAAACTGGCTCCCAACGACTGTGATATTTGAGGTGTTTATTTTAGGTGCGGAGCTCTGCCATTGGTCAATAATTATTTTGTGGTTATCTTCCCCCCCCCCAAGCGGAATCGATGCGTGGAGCCATGTGCAAAAGACGATTTTCCATTTTGTCTCTCATGGTGGATGCATTAAGATCCGGTTCGCTGCTAATTCTCATCATGTTCCCACAAATCTCGCTAACTGCCTTTAACTGCTTTGATGAACTGCCTCGACTAAACTCTCAACCTAACTTCTCAAGCACATGTGCGTCCCCCCTTTTTATATTGGGGATGGGGTGTGTGTGGGTGATCTCTGACTGGATGCACCTGCAAGGCAATGTGTCCACAATACATCTGAGTTGTGCCATTGTGTTTGATGAATCTTAATCTTTTACACTCCATCCCACTCAACGCCATCCCACTCTAATTGTACTATTCATGTCATGGACTCAATAACACAAAAGTTGGTTCAGAATTTAAGATAAGCAAAATATGTGATAATAACAAAAGTTTCAAGCGTAAAAGATTACATAAACAGGAACGACCGTTTTGTTATATCTAGAGTTTTCTAGATTGAGAGGAGATGTCTGTTACTAAGATATTCAACCCAGAGATCAGTTGCTCGTTTTCATCCTAAGAAGTGAGAAGAACAGTCGATCTAATGATGTACTCGGCAGTTGTGGAAGACTGGGTCTTTTGGGAAAACCATGACACAGAATGACTCCAAACAAATACAACTGAAGAAATAAAGCCAATAACCAGAGTTGATCTCAGAGTTACCTTCGCATGCAGCAATATCTTCTTTTACAGAACCTCAAGCAGAGAAGAAAGGAACGGGAAAAGAAGGTATGTTTCCTTTTTTTCATTTTTTTTTTTTACTCACGTTCACCCCTAACAACGCATATTGCCACTTGGACATAAGGGACTATTATTTGAGACCATGCCTATGAAAAATTTACAAGATGTTGGTTTATGTTACATTTAAACTTCGGCATATTAGCAACGTCAGAGAAGCAGGTAACAGGAAGAGAATTCAAAAGTAACTATTTGTAGGAAGAAACTATTAGAGTAGAAAACTTTCCGGCATTTAGGGTTCAACATTGAAGGGGTGTAATTCTTTTGCTAAGCAGGTTTGTCAGAGATATATATGTCGAGGGGGAACAAATGCAACCAGTTCATCAGAGCACATTCCATTAAAATACTAGTAAAACAAGCATAGGGATGCAACATTGTGGTGATGGGACAGAGGTTGAAACTTCATTGACAAAGTGGGACCTATTAGATTGGAAACTCTTTTTTGGACCCTATCCAACAGGGAAAGGCTAGTGGTAGATGCACCAATTTAAATGTGGCAATTAATACTCCATGCATGGGCAAATGGTGACTTTGTAGAGGTACCGGATACTCTCAGGTGTGAGTAATCTTCTAGCACGATAGAGGGAATCCACCTTCTTTGCAGCAGCCTTTGCAATGTCCTCAATGCATTTGCTCTAGTTCATATTGTCTGTGAATGTTAAACCGAGGAGTTTGAAGGAAGAATTCTCAGGTAGGGTGTTATTTGTCATAGATATCGGTAGTTGGAGAGGTTTCTTGTAATTGTTAAAGGAGAGCAGCTTAGTATTACTAGCATTAAATGTTACCATCCATTTACGCCCTCATTCCACTACAGTCTGGAGGTAATTGTCTTTGGATTCTGCCATTGTCTTAGATTTGTGTACATCTGTTCTTTCCTCGTGCACGTTATAGAGCATTGTGTCATCAGCAAATATACCCATCTCAGACACAATAGTATCAGGGAGGTCGTTAATAAATATCAGGAATAATAGTGGTTCAAGGATCGACTCCTGAGGCACTCCTACATTAATGTTATGTTGTTTAAATGTGTGTCCATCAATGAAAACCTGAATGGTCCTATTGTCTAAGAAGGATCTAATTATATTATATATGTCCAGTTATACTGTACAATTTAATTTTCATTAGTCTTCGTGCCAGACTTTGTCAAATGCTTTGGATATATCAAGGGCTACAGCCCTGGCTTCACCCGCCTTATCCAGTGCATGGTATATGCGTTCAGAGATGACTCTTTAAATATCTGCAGTAGAACGACATTGCCCAAATCCATACTGTTTCTCAGAGAGTAGAGTAGCTTTGCGAGGTGGTGTACTAGTGCTTGATTGATTAAGGTCTCAAAGATTTTAGCAAAGAAGGAAAGGAGACTGATAGGGTGATAATTAAGAGGGTCAGTCCTTTCATCAGAATTCTTGTACACAGAAACCATCTTCCAGCTGTAAGAGAAGCAAGATTCAGCAAGGCATTTGTTTTAGAGTTTGGAATGTATGGGGGCTAGCTCAGCTAAGCATTTCTTAATTAGTATAGCAGGGATGAGATCAGGCCCACACACCTTGGAGGTGTCTAAGTGTTTATGATATTTCAGACATGAGAAGGGGTGATTTTCATACCATCAAGTGTGGCTTCAGTCCACATAGGGAAATTTGGGAGGGAGTTGTTTGTTGGCTCTAAGGTGGAGTTGGAGGCAAATTGCCAAGTAAGCAGTTCTACCTTCATGTTTGTCATGCATGCGACCTTCTGGTTGTTGGATAGTGGAGGAATTACTGATTGCCCTTTATTCACTATACTATTATAAATTTTCCTTGTTTGTGCAGACTAGACTGTTTATACATACGTTTATTTGAACTGTTTATTGTTATGTTTAATGCTACACCCACACACACACACCAGCATACACAAACTGAAACAGACTGTGAATTTTATATATACATTTAAGATATGGATCATATATTATGCATACATCACAGATATGTATGGGTGTCCATGTATGCAGACCACTAGACGACACAACGCATATACATTCAAGAGACATTGATTTTTGTATATACACACCAGACAATACAGTGCTTTTCATATAACATGCATACATTATACACTCGCTATGTCAAACACACATATTATAATACACCAACTATACAACATTCAGATTCCACATTCTTCTCAAATTCGCATGATTCGTTGCTTCCAGGAACTTTTGTTGAAATTTTCCAATGGTTGATGACAGACACAACAATAATAGATGTATTACAATGCTCTACTAGTGGAAGCAATGCACCTTGCGGCTGCTTCTATCTACTCAACGAGGGCAGAGGGTCAATTTCCAAGGGGGCTTATTGGATAGAGATATTTTTTGATCACCCACACTCAAGATTGAACCTTCAACCTTCAAGGGAACATCACTTTACAATTGATTTTTCAAGCGCTCATATCACTGCACCACAGGTCATTGCAGACAGTTCTAGTACAAATTTTAGGAGCCTAAATCCATATTATTTCCAATTGTAAATATCACTATGTAGTAGTGCCGAGTTGCTAAGTTAGAACTACTACAAGATGGTGAAATCTCGATAATTGGCCCAAACTCTAAAAATAAACAAAATACTAGTAGAAATCCACCCAATAATTGTCACTGTAACATCAATTGGGTGGATTTTTTTTTTTTTTTTTTTTTACATAGGCATCACCACTTATCAAGGCCAAGAGGCTACTCAAGGATAAGGGTTAAAGAGTGTACAGTAGAAATTGGACAATATAGTAATCATTAGTAATGAAAATTTGGTAAATTTGATAACTTATATGGAACGGCTCATCAAGAACTTATTTACGTTAGACTTGAAGACAACCATATTGTAGTCAGCCGGAAAGCAAGAAAACGGAAGACAATTCCACAGGCGTGCAGTTCTAAGAAAGAAGCTTTGTTCATGGAATCTACGTTTAGGTTTAGGCACAGATAAAGAGTGGGGGGAATTATTGATAGTGTTTACAGCTAGATGAGTGTTTCTTGTGAAAGTTTGGCGAGGGGGGACCATAGATTGAAGCTCAGTCGAACACTTTCCATGAAAATAACGATACATCAGAGACAAACTCGCAACATCTCTTCTGTGAGATAGAGGTTGCAAGGAAGAGAAAAGGACATCTCCTACGAGGCTACGAAGTCTATTTTGAACTCTTATTTTGTTTATTTTTTATTTTTGAGCGATTATCAAGACATCAAAAACAGCATCCTTATTTTCGCTATCTAGTGATCATTCTAACTTAGCAACTTAGCAATAATTGTGTTTAAAACCGAATACCCGCTTTAAAATAAGTAAAAACACTAAAAACGTATTTAGCTAGGTACAAGGGTTACTAATAAATAATACTCAGCTAGGTAAAGGGGCTATTAATAAAAATCGGATACTCTCTTTAACTTTAGCTTGAAAGACAGAGGAAAGTGTTATAGCAGGGTTAAGCATGGCAGACAGACGATAATTTCTAGAAAAAGAAATGTATTTAAAAAAAATTTTTTTTATTATTATTTATCTTCTGTCAAATTTTTAGTTTAACCAAACATTTGAAAATGAGTAAAAAATATTTCTTGACACGTAAAAAATTTAATCCCTCAAGCATGTTCATGTTCCGTTCAATCTCCTCTGGGATCTTCCGACGACTCGGTTGTATCAGTGAAGATAAAAATGAAATGTAATAAGCCCTCAGACGTACCTCTCCACCGTATTGTACATCGATACTCTACAGCTGACTGGGATAGCTTCCGTACATTTATATCTGATCTACCTCTGCATTCCATGTTTAAAAAGGATGTGTCCTCTATAGTATCAGACCTGATCAAATGGTTAATTGTGGGCATAGATCGATTCATACCATCCAAAAAATTTTAAAAAAAACCTAACAACCAGCCATGGTACTCCTCAGAATGTGCTGCTGCCATCGCACACAGAAATCACTTTTTTTAGCTACCAATGTAATAGATGTACTGAGACTAAAGCTGCTTTCAGGACTGCCAGCAACCACTTTAAAAGAGTAATAAAAAATCCAAATCCAGATAAGGCCAAACTATTTGCTAAGAACTTTGAAGCAAATTCTACCCTATGCGACAATGACCATCAACTCCCTGTATTTTCTCCTATAACAGACAACACAATATGCAACATACAAATATCTGTGCTTGAGGTCGCCAAGCTAATCAAGAACCTTGATTCCAGTAAAGCAACTGGCCCTGATGGCATTCCAATTATAGTGCTGAAAAAGCTTCAACCAGAACTTGCCCCCATACTTACAAAATTGTTTAAGTATTGCCTTAAGGAGAAATGCTTTCCAACACCCTGGAAAACCTCATCAGTATGCCCTGTATTTAAGAATTCAGGTGATAAGTCATCTCCCTCTCAGTATAGATTAATAAGTCTCCTGTGTGTCATGAGTAAGTTGCTGGAATCCATATTAAATAAAGAAGTAATCAATCACCTCAGCAGAAATAACCTTCTTAGTGACATGCAATATGGTTTCCGTTCTGCCAGATCTACAGCAGATGTGCTAATGGTTATATCTCTTAGGATTAGTGAATCTCTTGACAAAGGCTTCCTTTCTAGGGCAATTGCTCTTGACATATTAAAAGCCTTTGATAAAGTATAGCATAAGGGCCTACTTCACAAGATTTCCAGCTATGGTATAACTGGAAAAGTTTTCTCAATTATTAAATCATTTCTCTCTGATAGATTCATAAGAGTAGTGGTAGATGGGCAGAAATGAGAGGCCCTCAGTATTAATACTGGAGTCTCTCAGGGGTCCAGCCTGGGCCCAACTCTCTTCCTGATCTACATCAATGATTTCCCAAAACACATACTTAAATCATTCGTTGACGTCTATGCTGATGGCACGACCATCTATGGCAACACATCAAAGGCTGTAAATGACAAAGTTCTCTCTAATTCTCTCTCCTGTGATCTTGAGTGCGTGGTACAGTGGGAGAAGAAGTGGCTGTTTACTTTTAATGCATCTAAAACCAAGCTCCTATCTTTACATCATCAACGCTCTGATCCCCATCTGGCATCAATTGAAATGGATGGCTCTCGTCTAGGGGTGGCTCCATGTTTTGATAAGCTTCTGGGATTGACCTTTACTCCTGACCTGAAATGGACACGTACATCAAGTCTGTTGCCAATGGTAGAATCCTTCTACCGCTCCAGAAGATATCTCACTGCTGATGCAATTCTCTATCTATATAAAAGTCAAGTACGTCCAAGAATGGCGTACTGCTGCCACATCTGGGCAGGAGCTGCTAAAAACAGCCTATCCTACCTTGACAGAGTACAAAATAGACCGTGGTTTAATGGGGGATGCCCTTTTCTCTTCCCTGCAACCTCTCTCCCACAGAAGAGATGTTGCGAGCCTGTCTTTGTTTTATCATTATTTCCATGGCAAGTGCTCGTCTGAGCTCGAATATCTGCCCCCCCCACTCGCCAATCTTTCACAAAAAACACCCGTCTAGCTGAAACCACTGTCAATAATTTTCCCCATTCTTTATCTGTACCTAAATCAAAACGTAGATTCCATCAACAAAGCTTCTTTATTAGAAGTGCACGCCTGTGGAACTCTCTTCCATTTGCCTGTTTCCCACCTGACTACAACTTGGATGTCTTCAAGTCCACCATAAACAAATTTCTGATGAACCGCCTTCTTAAGTAAGATACTTTATCGAATCTCCATTACTAACGATTACTACGATATTATCCCATTGATTACTGTACATGCAATAACCTTTATCCTCGAGTGGCTTTCAGGCCTTGATAAGTGGTGACCACCATGTAAAATAAAAAAATGAAGAATAGACTGCTTGAAGATATACAAAATATTAGATAAGATTATTAATCTGACAGAAAAAACAATGAGAATATTGAGACTTGAACGGACAGCTAAAGAACAACACGTAACTGAGATAAAAATACAAAGAGATATTTTCCAAGCAGATTCCCTATCACCACTACTGTTCATCATAGCCATAATGTCCTTTAACAATATAGCAAGGAAATGTCAGGCCAGATACAAGTTTACTAATGCAGATGGAAGAATAAACCACTTCATGTGTATGGACAACCTAAAACCTTTTGGAAGAAACAAAAAGGAATTAGAGACGCTAACAAACAACATGCATCTTCAGCATGATATTAGAATGGAATTTAGTATGGAAAAATGTGCACTGCTAGTTATGAGAAGGGAAAACTGGAGGGAATGGAAGGTACAGAACTCCCCAACTAAACGGAAATGAGGGCACTAGGTTAACATGACACTTATAAATATATAATTTCTGGAAGCAGACACTATCAAATCTATAGAAATGAAAAACAAAATTGGAAAAGAATACCTAAGAAGAACAAAAAAACTCCTAGAAACTGAATTATGTTGTAGAAACATAATAAAAGGTATAAACATATGGGCAGTATCACTAGTAAGATACTTTGGACTGTTAATAGACTGAAACAAAGAAGGACTGAAGAACCTCAACTAGAACACCAGGAAACTTATAACTATGCACAATACATTACACTCAAAGGATTCTACACGAAAAGGAAAGATGAAGAAAGAGGACTGGTTAGTATATAAGACTGTGTAAATGACACAAAAAAGAATTAGAAAAATATATTGCACAGAACACAGAAAGTACAATTACCGTGACAAGAAATGAAAAAGACAGAGAGCAGAGAAAAAGAGATAAGACAAGAAAAAAAAAATGGGGAGAAAAACAGCTGCACGGACGATTCATAAAGACGACAAAAGATGAGACCCATGAAAATAGCTCGACATGGCTTCACAAAGGACACCAAACAGAAAGACTGAATCATTACTTACAGCTGAGCAAGATAATTCAATTAGAACAAACGGGTTTGTATTACTGTACACATCGATTCGAAAAAGTTGGCAAAAAACAAATATATAACAAATAAATGTTATCAAAGGCAAGATAAGTTACTTTTCTACCTAACTGGATATATTTTTTGTGTTTTTATTCAATGTAACATATTTATTCAGCCCGAAAAACATACAGTGTTTACCGATGTATTGGAAAATTCAAGATGGTGTCTCACACCCTCTTTAACGCCGTAAGTTTGGGAAAAGGTGTTATAAATAAAAAACTATACAAAATACTATTAAAAACCCGCCGAATATATGTCAACCTATGTCACGGTAACATATATTGAGCGAGTTTTTAACAGTATTTTAACCGGTTTTTTATTTATTACACCTTTTTCCAAACTTACCGTGTTAAAGAGAGAATCGGCCGCCATCTTTAATTTTCCAATACATCGGTAAACACTGTATGCTATTCGAGCTGAATAAATATGTTAAATTGAATAAAAACACGAAAATTATATCCAGTTTGGTAGAAAAGTAACTTATCTTGCCTTTGATAACATTTATTTGTTATATATTTGTTTTTTGCCAACTTTTTCGAATCTATGTGTCCAGTAATACAAACCCGAACAAACTAATTAACAAGACACAAGAAAACAGCAAATGCACATTCTGCAGACAAAAAGATGAAAGAATTAATCACATACCTGACCGCAGCAAACTAGCCCAGAAAAAATATAAGAATAGATACAGCTGGGGGGGGGGGGTAGGCAATACACTGGGAACTATGCAAACAACTGTATTTGGAATACCCAGATAAATAGTAATAGCACAAACTGACAGCAGTACCTGAAACCAGAAATCATAAAATCTTATGGGGCACATCCAAGCAAAGGAACACCACATGCAATCAAGAAAATTGAAGATGCATATTTGTAATTTATTCACCCTCCTTAAAAAAAAATATAGTAGCAGAATCAACTGGCACCATATCAAATAGTCGTGAAGGATCAAGAAGGATGGAAAGGCCAAGAAGAGAAAACACTAACCAGACCTCTACTGGATAAGTGCGAAGATTATTGGATCTTGGGAGGCTTATTGCAATGCAAATTCTAGTGAAGGCCAATAGTCATTGCCAGCAAGAAATCAATGGTAAACAGCTGTCACGATAATGCAAATTCATTTGCAAAGGTTATCAAAAGAGATGGAGAGTATTAGAAATCTGAGGAAACTTGTTGTCACTTAGACTGTAGGGAACATCCCAGGTTGTTGACAAAAATCTTTGAAATATTTATTTGCACAAAATATAAAAGTACATAATGAACAAATTAGGCACAAAGGCATCCAAACGTGTGGGGATTATGGGTACTGTCGGTCATCCTTGGTCTCAACTACTTAAAATTGTCTATCCTACTCTTAACTAGAAGTACTTAAGCCACCTCAACACCACGGGCTGTCCTACTTAAGATTAACCCAAATTTGAAAAAGTTTTATTGAATTATTTACAGCAATAACATTTCATTGACAAGGCCCTCCCAACCAATGACGTAGCATCAGTTTTTGCCGCCCAGGGCGGTCGGAAAATTTGACCCCCCCCCCCCCATCGCTGGCATATAATGATTGTCCCCTCTCCCCGCTGGCATATAATTACATGTTTTGCCCTCCCTGCTGGCATATGATTACCTATTTTGCCCCCCTCCCACTGACATATGATTACCTGTATTTCCGCCTCCACCCGCATACTGCTGGCATATGACAACAAATACTGCTGGCATATGACAACCTTCAAAATTTCAAAAAGCCCTCAAAATATTTATTTTCATTGAACTAATGTTTACACAATTTTCTTCAGATTAATGTTTACACAATTCCCCTTTTTTTTAATTTTAATTTAATTTAACAATTTCTTTTCAATAATTTGAATAATAATAATAAGTATGTAAACATTAATCTGAAAGGAATTATGTAAACGTTAATCTGAAACAAAAGAAACCAAATATTTTTTCAAAACAAAAACGTATAATTCAAATGTTAAAAAATGTTAAATTAAATTAATTGGCTACACAAGCAAATATAATAATAAATTTAAATGAGAACATTTGGGCATCTGAAAATGTTATGAAATGATAAAATAATTTTTATTTACGTTTTTATTGTTGTTAAAGTCCGAATTTTCGCAAAAAACATGGCTGTATGAAAGAGTGGATAGTCCGATGTAATTTTCTTTTTTTTTTTCATCATAATGTTATTATTAAGAAGTCAAGCCTCTCAAAGAGAAAAAAAAAGTCTTGTATCGGCGCTTTTTGAAATCCTTGTATATAATCGCTTGGTTTAAGCTCAAAATTTAAGAAATAGAAAGTCACACATTTTAAAAAACATTTTTTTATAAATTTAAATGAGAATATTTGGAATTCGAATTTATGAATATAAATGAGAACATTTGAAAACATGAAAAGGTTGAGAAAGGATAAAACCATTTTTATTTACCTTTTTATTGTTGTTATTTCCGAATTTTCACAAAAAAACATGGCTGTGTCAAGAAGAGGATAGATAGTCCGATGTAGTTTTCTACTCTTTTTCTTCATAATGTTATTATTAAGAGATCGAGCCTCCCGAAGAGAAAAAAGAACGTCTTGTATCTTGAATTTTGAAAATATTTTGAAATCCGTGTGTGCAATCGCTCGGTTTAAGCGCGAAATTTAAGAAATTTGTTGTTGTTAATAATGTTTCAATCCTTTAGCAAAATAGTTTAAAAATTTTTTAATGAATGTATTTATGAATTAAAAATAAGGCTATAAATTTATTTTTTGTGAAAGAACTATCGCAAGGCATCAAGTCTGTTGAAAATTTACAAACATACTTTTCGGGGTTTTTTTCGGCAAAGTTATCAATAACTCTATCAAAATTCACTCTATCAACAAGTTCCCTCTCTATGGAGAGGATTACCAAGTCTGTAAGCTTTGTCCGGCTCATTTTTGATCGAAAGTAGTTTTTTATGAGTTTCATTTTTTTTTCTTTGTTTACAAGGTGGTCAACACTTATCAAGGCCTGGTAGCCACTCGGGGATAAGGGTTATTGCGTGTACAGTATGTTAGTGTTGAGATTTGATAATGTGTATTGCTTAAGGGGGCAGTTCATCAGGAATTTGCTTATGTTGAACTTGAAGACATCCAGGTTGTAGTCAGGTGGGAAACTGGCAGACGGAACAGAGTTCCACGCACTTCTAAGAAAGAAGCTTTGTTCATGGAATCTACATTTTGGTTTTGGCACAGATAAGGAGTGGAGAAAACTTTTGACAGTGGTTTCAGCTAGACGGGTGCTTCTTGGCGAGGGGGGACCAAAGATTGGGCTCAGAAGAAGACTTGCCATGGAAATAACAATAAAACAAAGACAGGCTCGAAACATCTCTCCTATGGGAGAGAGATTGCAGGGAAGAGAAAAGGGCATCCCCCACTAAAAGCCTATTTTGTACTGACAGAGTACAAAATAGGCAGGATAGGCTGTTTTTTGTAGCTCTTGTTCAGATGTGGCAACAGTATTCCATCCTTGGACGTACTTGGCTTTTATATAGATAGAGAATTGCATCAACAGTGAGATATCTTCTGGAGTAGTAGAAGGATCCTACCATTTTTCCAGCGAACTTGGCAATAGACTTGATGTATGTGTTCATTTCAGGTCAGGAGTAAAGGTCAACCCAGAAGTTTTTCAAAACATGGAGCTTCCTCTAGTTGAGAGTCATCCATTTCAATTGATGCCAGATGGGGATCAGAGTGTTGATGATGTAAAGATAGGAGTTTGGTTTTAGATGCATTAAAAGTAAACAGCCACCTTTTCCCCCACTGTACCACGTGCTCGAAATCAGAGGAGAGAGAATCAGAGAGAACTTTGTCATTTACAGCCTTTGATGTGTTGCCATAGATGGTCGTATCATCAGCATAGATGTCAACGAATGATTTAAATATGTGTTTTGGGAGATCATTGATGTAGATCAGGAAGAGAGTTGGGCCCAGGCTGGACCCCTGAGGGATTCCAGCATTAATACTGTGGGTCTCTGATTTCTGCCCATCAACCACTACTCTTATGAGCCTATCAGAGGGAAATGATTTAATGATCAAGAAAACATTTCCAGTTATACCGTAGCTGGAAATCTTGTGAAGTAGGCCTTTATGCCATACTTTATCAAAGGCTTTTAATATGTCAAGAGCAATTGCACTAGAGAGGAAGTCTTTGTCAAGAGATTCACTTATCCTAAGAGATATAACCGTTAGCACATCTGCTGTAGATCTGGCAGAACAGAAACCATATTGCATGTCACTAAGAAGGTATTTCTGTCGAGGTGGTTGACTACTTCTCTATTTAATATAGATTCCAGCAACTTACTCATGACACACAGGAAACTTATTGGTCTGTACTGAGAGGAAGACATCACCTGAATTCTTAAATACAGGGCATACTGATGAGGTTTTCCAGGGTGTTGGAAAGCGCATCTGCTAAGGCAATGCTCATCTTCCTGCTGATCATTGCGCAAATGAGACCACTGAATGGTTCAAAACAGCAATTGAAGCACATGTTCCCATACGGAAATTTTATAGCAAGCCCCACTCTCCCCAATGGTTTACTTCTACTTATGCAACTGCCATTGCTCAAAGGCAGCATGCATACCGCAGATTTAACCGACATGGCTAACTGGAATAGCTTCCGTACATTCATATCTGATTTACATCTGCACTCCATGTTTAAAAAGGAAGTGTCCTCTGTAGTATCAGATCTGACTGAATGGTTAATTGTAGGCATAGACCAATTCATATCATCTAAAAAATTCCAACAAAAACCTAACAGCCAGCCATGGTTCTCCCCAGAATGTGCTGCTGCTATCGCGCACAGAAATCACTTTTTCCATAGCTACCAACGTAATAGATGCACTGAGACTAAAGCTGTTTTCAGGTCTGCCAGCAACCACTGTAAAAAAGTAATAAAAATGCAAGAGAGCTATATGCCCAGTCTGTTAAATCCAAGGTAGCTGATCAACGGCTTGGATTCCACCAGTTTTGGCAAATAACAAATAGAATCCTGAACAGAAGTGTGCGTTCTATCCCAACCATTATCAATGGACCAGAGGTCATCTCGTCAGCGTCAGACAAGGCCAAACTATTTGCAAAGAACTTTGCAGCTAATTCTGCCCTATGCGACGAAGGCCATCAACTCTCCATATTTCCTCCTATAACACAGAACAAGCTAGGTAACATACAAATATCCGTGCATGCGGTCGCCAAGCTAATCAAGTACCTAGATTCCAGTAAAGCAACTGGCCCTGACGGTATCCCAATTATAGTGTTAAAAAAGCTTCAACCAGAACTTGCTCCCATACTTACGAAACTATTTAAGCACTGCCTTAAGGAGAAGTGCTTTCCGACTCCCTGGAAGACCTCATCAGTTTGCCCTGTATTTAAGAATTCAGGTGATAAGTCATCTCCCTCTCAGTACAGACCTATAAGTCTCCTGTGTGTCATGACTAAGTTGCTGGAATCCATATTAAATAGAGAAATAGTAAACCACCTCAGCAGGAATAACCTTCTTAGTGACGCACAATATGGTTTCCGCTCTGCAAGATCTACCGCAGATGTGCTGACGGTTATATCCCACAGGATTAGTGAATCTCTTGACAAAGGCTTCCTTTCTAGGGCAATTGCTCTTGACATATCAAAGGCCTTCGACAAGGTATGGCATAAGGGTCTACTTCACAAGATTTCCAGCTACGGTATAACTGTAAATGTTTTCTCAATCATTAAATCATTTCTCTGTGATAGGTTCATAAGAGTAGTGGTAGATGGACAAAAATTGGAGGCCTGCAATATAAATGCTGGAGTCCCTCAGGGGTCAATCTTGGGCCCAACTCTCTTCCTGATCTACATCAATGACCCCTAAACACATACTTAAATCATTCGTTGACATCTATGCTGATGACACGACCATCTACAGCAACACATCAAAGGCTGTAAATGACAAAGTTCTCTCTGATTCTCTCTCCTCTGATCTCGAGCACGTGGTTCAGTGGGGGAAGATGTGGCTGGTTACCTTTAATGCATCCAAAACCAAACTCCTATCCTTACATCATCAACGCTCTGATCCCCATCTGGCATCAATTGTGATGGATGGCTCTCGTCTGGGTGAGGCCCCGTGTTTTGACAAGCTTCTGGGCTTGACCTTTACTCCTGATCTGAAATGGAGCACATACATCAAGTCTGTTGCTAAGGTCGCTGGAAAGATGGTGGGATCCTTCTAATGCTCCAGAAGATATCTCACTACTGATGCAATTCTCTATCTATATGAAAGCCAAGTACGTCCGAGGATGGAATACTGTTGCCATATCTGGGCAGGAGCTGCTAAAAACAGTCTATCCTGCCTTGACAGAGTACAAAATAGACTTCATGGCTTAGTGGGGGATGCCCTTTTCTCTACCCTGCAACCTTTCTCCCACAGAAGAGATGTTGCGAGCCTATCCTTGTTTTATCGTTATTTTCATGGCAAGTGCTCGTCTGAACTCCAATCTCTGGTCCCCCCTCGCCAATCTTTCACGAAAAACACCCGTCTAGCTGAATCCACTGTGAAAAATTTCCCCCACTCTATATCTGTGCCTAAATCAAAACGCGGATTCCATGAACAAAGCTTCTTTCTTAGAACTGCACGCCTGTGGAACTCTGTTCCGTCTGCCTGCTTCCCTCCAGACTACAACTTGGGTGTCTTCAAGTCCAATGTTAACAAATTCCTAATGAACCGCCCCCTTAATTAAACACTTCATCAAATCTCCACACTAACGTAATGTACTTGCAATAACCCTTATCCCTGAGTGGCTTCCTGGCCTTGATAAGTAGTGATCACTGTGTAAAAAAAAAAAATTAAATAAAAAATAAGTCCAGTTCAAGCAGATAGAAGTATATAGAAGCTAGAAGTAACGTTAAGAAAGAAATAGTGACAGCTAAGAGAGAATTTACTGAAACCACTAAAAAACACATCGAAGCACAAAAATTAGGAACTCGTGACTTCTGGAAAATCTACAACAGTGTAGTCAATAATGGGTAATCAACAATTCCCCCACTATCCAACAATCACGAGGTTGTTTGCTCAGCAACTGACAAGGCTAATATGCTCGCCAGCCGGTTTGCCTCAAACTCCACACTGGACGCTTCCAACCACCCCCTGCCTGACTTTCTTTTGCGGACAGACGCCATGCTAGACGATCTAAAAATCACCTCTGCTCAGGTGCATGCTATCATAAAAAACCTTGACACTTCAAAAGCATGTGGACCCGATCTCATCCCAGCTGTGCTATTAAAAAAGTGCTCAGCTAAAGTAGCTCCAGTTCTCTCCAAACTCTACAACAAATGCCTTAATGAATCATGCTTTCCAGGTTGTTGGAAAACTGCTTCTGTGGTACCAGTATTCAAGAATTCTAGCGAAAGAACTGACCCATCAAATTATCGCCCTATTAGCCTTCTCCCACTTTTCGCCAAAATATTTGAGACCTTAATTAACCATGCTCTAGTCCATCACCTTACAGATGCTAAACTTCTGACTGACAAACAATATGGATTTAGACAAGCCCGTTCCACAGCAGACATCCTCACTGTAATCTCTGAACGTATATACCATTCACTGGACAAAGCGGGGGAGGGCAGAGCAGTAGCTAGATATATTTAAGGCTTTTGACAGGGTATGGCATGAAGGTCTCCTCAGGAAAATTAGATCATACGGTATCACTGGTAGAATACTTAACATAATTAAATCCTTCTTAGATAAGAGAAAAATCCAGGTTGTCCTCGACGGTCGTACATCTAAACAATATGATATAAATGCAGGAGGGCCTCAGGGGTCTATCCTTGGACCTCTATTGTTCCTAATATTTATTAATGACCTCCCCGACAAAACTGCTTCTGAGATGGGTATATATGTTGATAACACCACACTCTATAACAGGCATGACAGGAAAACAAATGAACGCATAACTAAAGAAATGGCAAAACACTAGAGGATGACCTCCAATCTGTAGTGGAATGGGGACAAAAATGGATGGTCACATTCAATGCTGCCAAGATAAAAATGGCTTCCTTCAATAATTACAAGAAACCTTCTCTGCCACCAATAGCAATGGCCAGTGACTCCCTATTTGAGAGTACATCTTTCAAACTGGAAACATGAGTTGGAACAATTACATTGAAAACATTGCCAGGGCCGCTGCGAAGAAGGTAGGCTCTCTCTACCGTGCTAGAAAACTACTGACACCTGAAAATATCCTGTACCTCTATAAGGCCACCATTCGCCCATGTATGATGTATTGCTGTCACATCTGGGCTGGTGCATCTGCTGCTAGTCTCTCGCTCCTAGACAAGGTTCAAAAGAGAGTCGCCAATCTGATAGGCACTGAACTGACATCTTAGCTTCAGCCTCTGTCCCATCGACGAAACGTTGCATCCCTCTGCCTGTTCTACAAGTATTTTAATGGTGAATGCTCTGACAAACTGCAGACACTTGTGCCCCCACGACGTAGTCACCTTTGAGAAACCCGACAGGCAGCTAAATCCCACCCCCACACAGTAGAGATTCCTAGATGTAAAAGATCTTTCTACTCCAGTAATTTCTTCCCCAGAACCGCTAGACTCTGGAATTCCATTCCAGGTCCCTGCTTCCCCAACTGTACTGACATGCAGAAGTTCAAGTGTAACGTGAACTGACATCTTGCTGCCCAAATCCCAACATAGTGCCCCAGTAGTTGCTGCCCCTGATAGTAGCCCCCTACACCAAAGTGGCAATGTGCCTTGTTTGGGGTGAAAATGTAATAAAAAAAAATTTAAAAAAGCATGGGGACAAGTTCTAGTTGAAGCTTTTTCAGCACTATTATTGGAATGCCGTTAGGGTCAGTTGCTTTACTGTAATCAAGGTTCTTGATTAGCTTAGCTACCTCACGCACAGAAATTTGTATGTTGCATAGCGTGTTGTCTGTTATAGGAGGAAATACGTGGAGTTGATGGCCTACATGGCATAGGGTAAAATTAGCTGCAAAGTTCTCGGTCCATTGATGATGGTTGGGATAGAACGCACGCTTCTGTTCAGGATCCTGTTTGCTATTTGCCAAAACTGGTGGGAACCAAGCCGCTGCTCAGCTACTTTGGATTTAATGGACTGGGCATATAGTTCTCTTGCATTTTTTTATTACTCTTTTACAGTGGTTGCTGGCAGTCCTGAAAGCAGCTTTAGTCACAGTGCATCTATTACGCTGGTAGCTATGGAAAAAGTGATTTCTGTGCGCAATGGCAGCAGCACATTCTGGGGAGAACCATGGCTGGCTATTAGGTTTTTGTTGGAATTTTTTGGATGGTATGAATCGGTCTATGATTACAATTAACCATTCGGTCAGGTCTGATACTATGGAGGACACATCCTTTTTAAACATTGAATGTAGGGATAGATCAGATATAAATGTACGGAAGCTATCCCAATCAGCCGTAGAGTATCAGTATACAGTACGATAGAGAGGTACGTCTGAAGACTTATTGCGCTATGTTTTTTTCTTAACTGATACAACCGAGTGGTTGTAAGATTCCAGAGGGGACAGAACAGAACATGAACATAGCTCAAGGGAAGTTGTGAGAAAACGGTCTAGAAGGCTAGCATATTGACCGGAAATATTGGGCACATGGGTGGGTTCGTGAACAATCTGGGTGAGGTCATAGATAATGGCGAAATCATGACAGAACCTCCTCTCATTATCTGTCTTGTTCGAGTGGGTCAGCCATTCCACATTGTGGACATTGAAGTCACCACAAATGTGGATATTAGCCGAAAGATGGGCAGACAGGATGTGGTCAATTTTCTCAGATATGCTCTTAAAGAGAGTAACTCCGCTCTTGTGGGGGCGATAGAGGGCAAATATAAATGCAGTGGTGTATGCAAGTGCGACCTGGAAGCACATATAAGGTAAATTAGGGTCTTCACTGGAGATATCCCTACCACACGGAAAGCCATCTTTAATGTAGGCACATATTCCATGCCCATGGCGATCTTGGGGGTCAGATTTAGATGTTAAGTTAAAGTATCCTTTAGTTATTAACTCGTCTAGGGAAGTGGTCGGCCCTATACCAGTTTCGCTTAGGAAGAATATGTCCAGTTTCGTCTCCTGTTTCAACCTCTGGAAGGTTGGAATGTAGACCCCTGATGTTGAAGAAGGAGACATGGTAGTAGGGGTCTATCTTGGAGGATGGGGTTCTAGGTTTATTCGTGATTTTTTTCTGTAGATATTTCATGTTCAGGATTTGGGATTTGTGGAACAGGTCGACAGACTTGGTTAGAGCAGGACAGAGAGGGAAAGCAGGAGAGAAAAAGATAGGAATTTCTTTTTGTAGCACATGATAAGGTAAAGCCATAACAATTACCCACTAGTATGGCATCGAGTGTTTTATTTTTATTTCTATTTTTATTTTTAATGTAGAATAATTAGGTCATACTTTCTTTCATAAATCTGGACAAAATAACACATTTTATAGAAATATATGTGATTTTCAGAAATGAAGTTTTTTATATAAATATATGTGATTTTCAGAAAAGAAGTGTTTTATAGAAATATATGTGATTTTTAGAAACGAAGTGTTTTATAGAAATATATGTGATTTTCAGAAAAGAAGTGTTCGCTCTTGATTCAATTTAATATAGTTTTCTGAATATTGATGCAAAAATGTTTAGTGCTTGTTACAAAAAGTCGACAAATTGATTTTGTAATATGTGGTTTTGGGCAAAAACAATAGTACTTACTTGTCATAATTCTTGGATATATTACTATTTTCAACATGACAAGTAAGTACTGTTGTTTTTGTTTAAAATCATATATTAAAAAAAAAACTGAACTGTCGACTCTTTCTTAACAAGCACCAAATGTTTATATTGAGTTAAATCATTTAGAACTGATATTTTACTAACTTCATTTTATCCTGTACTTTAACGATTAATCATGTTTTATTTGAATCGAGGCTTATTTTTATTTGCTACTTTTTATTGAATGCTTGTTGAAGTCATCATCATATCCTATGAATCCGAAGATTATATTGTTGGCATTGGTTTTCCCGACATTTTTTATAGTTAGCATTCTTTCTAAAAAGACATGGGGTACTTACGAGAGATACCGCGTGAGGTTGTCAGCATCTTAAATGAAAGTGATTTTGTGGAACGAACTGGATTCGAACTTGAAACACCCAGGTTGTCAAGCCGTGGAGTTAACCATTTGACTATCATCACCTCCTACTTGCTGAAATATGTGTTATACACATAGTTATTTTAGTTTTAACAAGTAATTTTTATTCTTGTTAATTTTTTCACATGTTCTTCTGTTTTTCTTGGTTTTTTTTTAGGGTGGATGATATTAGCTGCGAATCGGGTTACCTATCTGAATGTGTAGTGTGACCTATAACATGATATAAACTCTGGATAAATTATGCAGTTAATGTTCAGGGGTACCGGGAACGCCCGGTCCTCAGAACGAGTGTGTCGTGTGAATCAAAACTCGAGCTGAGGACTTGACCAAATTAACGCCCATATTTATTTTTGTTTTCCTGGAAAGGAATTCAACAAAGTTTATTAACAAAATCAGTGTGGGCACACATAGCTGATGGCTTTAATGGTGGGACCCGTTGATCTGATAAGTGTTCAAAACCGTACAAAATCGGGCTAAAAACCAAGTGGTGCGAATCGCCATCTATCAACGAGACGATCGAGGGTTCAGTCCTGGTTTGGAGAAGGTGCTCATCTAATTGCACTGAAAGGCTGTAATATAGCTAAAGTCTATCTATGGATGATTATATATATATATATATATATATATATATATATATATATGTATATCGTTTCTTTTTTCTTTTCTTGTTTTAACAAATGAAGAGTTCATTTCAGTACATATAGATGTGAGATTTAATTAAACAATAAACAAGTCTTTGATAAATAAACAAGGTAGTTCACCTAGCACAGCTAATAATGAGTAATAATTATATGAAAAAAAATGTTGATCATATTTCTTGTTGAAGTTATATTGAAGTATTGAATCAAAAAGTCATAGAAATAGAAAGATGTATGGTTATCGCCAATATAATATCTATCCTGGTTATATCTCGGCTTTCGATTTACAGAATGACCTAAAGAAATCTAAGCAGATTAAAACCATCTGTAGTGTATGTTACTACGAATATAGACACAAGTTTGAATATTCCGCACTTAGCCCTGGACATGTGGCATCATTTTTGTGACTATCTTTCTTCCTCTCTTATTCAGTTCAGCTTACTTTGTACCATAGTCTTTTGTAGCAACAAATAATGTAATCTTCACGCTAGATTGCCTCAACTAATACGTCTAACGTGGGTTGATGTAACGTCGCCGTCTTTGGCTGTATTCTAAGAATTTTAGCGTTGATAAAGTTTTGGCTTTACTAAAGAAAACTGTTTTGTATAGTCGGTTCCTTCTATAATGATTTATCCGTTTATCGCTGTCACGTATTTATAATCATGTTTTTTGCACTTCTACAAATATGCATACTGCTAATAAATATATACACTCTTCTTGTTCCAGCGGTTTTGACACTTAAACACGAAGACAATTTCATAAACAAAACTGTATTTATTTATTATTTTGCCTGTCAGTGGTATTAGGACGTGTCAAGCAAGGGTGTTGAAATGTGGAGGTGAGGGGTAGCAAGCTAACAACGTCCTGTTTTTGTGTTCGTCGGACCTCTTGCTTTTATTGACAAATTCTTTCTTTGTTCCATCCGAGGTCAATATGTGTGTACAAAGTCCAACCCGGTTTTTCTTTGTTCTCTGCTAACCTTGAATTTGTGTGTGTGTACGATTTCCAAATTCTTTTATCCAACCACTGGTGTGTATCGTATCGTCTTGGTTTACCGGTTTGGACATCTTTCACGTTGTATTAATTGATCAGAAGTATGAACTGGGGTCGATCACAGACCTGGACGTCAACTGAGGAATGAAACATACATTCAGACACAAAACAAACTATGTATCGACAACTCGAAGAAAAAATATTCCCGTAAAACTTGTAGTTACAATCACAAAAACCTTTTTTCTAATTAGAGATCAATACTTTTGTGTTTCTGAATTGGGTTGAAATTACAGGATTGACTCGCCAAATTACTGGACATTTGGTGGTTAAGTTTCCAGTTGGACCGACAAACAGTTCCCTCTTCTCCGTGCGAAATAAGGCAATTCTCTCAGGCAGGCAAAACAAGTTTTCTCTCTGGACTGAAATGATAAGTGAATTCTATTCCGAGAACTGAATAAACGTGATTGTGTCACATGGTTTTTTATTTTTTGGAAAGGTTACTTGGCGTTGTCTGGCCAATTCTACTTACTTTACCCAGCAAAAATTTTCATTGGTTCTTTTACACACCAGAGTACCATTCCAGGGTGATTTTCTCCTGTTAACCACTATCTCACTCCTTTTGCCAGTCCAGTCGTAAGTTATCCAGTATTCGGACTTAAGACGCAACTTTATTATTTTCCATCTGCTTCTCATTTCTTATATTATTCTCAAACTGACCTCACCTCAGCTGCTTGACCCTTAGAGCAATGACAGTTGGTAAAAGCGATTAATCCTCGACTTTTAGCCATCGATCGTTGTGTTTGAAACGGAAACCAAATTATTTCGAAAAATTGAAAATAATATTTTTACTAGTGCATTTTATCTTACACTTCTTTGTATCGTTGTATCCTGCGTGTGCTGCAAATATATACTAGTGTACCAATCTATCACAATTCCCTGCTGGGCCCCAATTTGTCAAAATTCTACATGATGTTAGGTTAATAGCTCTGTACTTAGTAGAATTATCAAACAGAAATATTGGAAATAAAAAGATACGAAAAAGAATGTCAAATACACTTTACGCATTGACAAGTAAAAAAACATAAACACAAACTCACGCGTAACATATTTATAGCAGAGTCTATACTCATGCACAGTGATCGCTGTCTACCTTGAGATAAATTATTTATATTTGGACTAGCGGGACCTGTGGAAATTCCACAGTAACATCTTTCATATGTAATATATTGCTGCTGAGCATTCTGTGCACGTTCAGCGTGAATGGAGACACCAGTATATTATTGTACTCTTTTTGTTAAAACTGTAAAAGCATTTATCTAAGTAATCTGGTTAATATGGTATCAAAATATATCTAGTTATTACAGTGTATCTCCTATATCATTATAGGAGTCTGTGATATATTTCCATTGTGTGGACACTCGACGCAAACGGAAACCCCACAATATCATCATACCATCTTTAGACAGAACAGATACTACCCTTAGATTCTAGCCAGAAGCCAATGAGATATTTTTAGTTTCACGTACGACCCAAAAGCGGCATCGTTTTTTTTATTTTATTTTTTACATTAAAAAGAAGAATAGAAGGTAATAACATACTCCGAACATTAAATTAGCGTATCTATATAATAATTTAATGTTCGTCGTATGTTATCACCTTCTATCATCCTTTTTAATGAATAAGATCTACCAATCGAATAATTTAAATTCTGGAAACCGTGACGCATGTACGTTAAAGGTAGTACGGTATTTTTTCTGGATAAGAGAGGTAGTCTCTATTTTACCTTACGTTAAGCCGCACACGTTCGACTTCACTGAACTCTCGATTCTTTCTAACCATTTGGGGGTCTGTGTTATGTAACCGGTGTGATCGCGAATTCGTTTCATCCCACCACAGCAAATACAGAGTATCTGAAAATGAAAAAAAAAAACCCCACAAACTTTGCATTTCTTTTCCTATTTAAATATTGTGTATATGTTTGCTGGGGAGTTTTATGAAGTACATAGCTGTTAGGTAAATAATTCACTCAATAATGGTTACACTTACACAGTGGTGGGTATTTTGCACAAACTTCAACAGCTCCCCTGTATTTCTCAATTCTTTACACACATATATGTAGAACATATATTTAATATTATACAGCAAATATGTAGGGAATCATTATTTCACAAAAAGATTCGTTCATAGAGAAATAACTGAAATGATTTTTTTTTACGTTTTAAAAGAACACTGGTTCACCCACACAAACAGATGGCGGAATGTTCACTGCGTGCTTATCTCCAATGTTATGTAAATTATAGAGTGAGTAATTTTTGTCTTTTCGCGTATGAGTACAGTAAATAGACTGGAAGCGTTGTAATTTCGATTATAAATGCAGTATGCTAAAAAAATCAAATCAGTTTAGTGAGAAACCGGGTCCTCCTAACTCCATCGCGAGATGTAAAAGGAAATACGTATGCTGAAATTGATTCCCACTAATGGATAAATACCTTATCAAGGGATTTCTATTTACACAAGTAGCGATGAATGACTTCTTTTTTAATCTTTCTCTTTCATCCAGACATATGGATTTATACGTAACTATATACATTCAAACAATTCTAAGTCTACTCTATAAAAATATAATGGATTTTAATTCCATATTGATGAAATAAACATTACTGATTCCGTAATGGATTACCAGGTAAAAGAGAGTTCATACTCCACACTCTAAAAAAAAAAAAAAAAAAAAAAAAAAAAACTACTGCGTTAAATAAAACTATTTTTCAATATATGTAAATGCCATGTTCGAGTTGATTACTTCGCGTAATAAATATTATTGTGAAACATAATTCATCGTATAATCATTTCAAGGATTGTTTCCTTTTAGCTTCTCTCTCATCCAATGCATCTAATATAGCGTCCGTATTTGCTCAGGTGAAAATTGTCCGTTTGTATCTCTTCTGATCGCAAGAGGATATGCGATCATTACCCCCTCTATAAATATTTTCAAGCAGACAGTCTTGGAACGAAGCTATTTACAACAGAATGGTAACCAAGTTAACGAATGCGAATATACTATGTTCATCGCTAAGTTTCCAGACTTTTTTTTCCCCTATGGGCACTTTTATTAATAGTACACTCATGAAACTCTAGTCCCCTTTGAAGTAATCTCCTCCGGTTGCAATGCACTTGTACCGTTTCAAGAACTTATGGAAGATCCCATAGAAGTCTGCTTGTGTAAGCTTGTCAATAGCCCTCGTTACGGCCTCTTTTACCTCCTAAATTGTCTTATAACGACAGCCTCTAAGGTTTTCCTTGAGCTTAGGGAATAACGAAATGTCACGAGGAGCAAAGCTTGAATTATAGGGATGGTGAGGAACTGTCTTGATGCCCATCTTGGTCAAACATTGTGACAATCATGGAAGTGTGAACTAGTCTACTCGCGCAAATCTTTTACATCCTCGCGAATAATTGTGTGTACAGTTCCTACACTGGCATCAAACTGTGCACTTATTGTTTCTATAGACACAGGACGGTCTTTATCCATGAAATTCTTTATTTGTTCAATCAACTCTGGTGTTTTGACTTTCTTACTCCTTCAGTCATTATACCTTTTACACTCTCTTGAATCCCTTTTGCAAATCAAAATTAATGCTCGATTCATGCAAGATGGTCCAAAAGCGGTCTAAAACATTCCATACGTTTCTATGGCATTTTTTCAAATGAAAACAGAATTTTATTGCATATAGTTCTTCTAAAATGTCCTCACGTCCAGATCGCATTTTTTGAAATCACCAGCTGTGACAATCAGGCTTTAGTAGGGTATATTCCATTCCTGCTGTAGCTGTTCATTTGAACTTGAAATCATAAAAATTGGTCAGTCATCTCTTAATATGTACAGAAATAACATACTGAATTTTCAAGAGTCTACGACGTTTTTAAATGCTTTAAAAAAAAAAAAGTCTGGAAACTTATTGAAGACATCTCGTATAATGTTTTTTTTTTTTTTACACAGTGATCACCACTTATCAAGGCCCGGAAGCCACTCAGGGATAAGGGTTATTGCAAGTACATTACGTTAGTGTGGAGATTTGATGAAGTATTTACTTAAGGGGGCGGTTCATTAGGAATTTGTTAACGTTGGACTTGAACACATCCAAGTTGTAGTCCGGTGGGAAGCAGGCAGACGGAACAGAGTTCCACAATTGATGATGATGTATTCTTCTCATTGATATGATCAAATTTTATCAGATAAATCAGCATCTTTCAACTGTTTTACTCTTCACTCTTCGCTTGCTTCGATAATGCTTTCGATCGTTTTAGCAATTTCCATTGGCATTAGAATTAAGCAATTCCAGATCAAGAGAAATGTTGTTCGTAATTGCAGAACTCTTGCTCACAATATCCTCATCATGCAGGTATCTTTATAAGAGTAAAGAAGACAAAAAATATTCGTAGTTTGTCTTACCCGAATCATCCACATTATTATTTACTGTTTCAATTCTTAACAAACTATAAGAGTTGATATGCCGCACAACTAAACTTTGAAAAACAATAACATGCACTTTATATTAAAACATTATATAATTGACCGCGGTACCATCTTTGGTAGATGTGAACCCTAATAATATAATTGGGCATGGCTACCTTTGGTCCTGTGAACAACTACGAGGTCTATACTCAAGCTGTTGCCTTCTGTCTTTTAGTAGAACGTAGTAAATTTAATTTTTAATATGTCGTAGTGTTCCTGCTTTAGGGATAATGGCTTGACTCTTCCTTCATCTTACGACCTTGTGTCGCATCATCTTTCGGTGGTAAAGAAGTACATAATAATAATATGCGGTTAAAACAGTCAAATGTTAAATTCGATACACTTCTGCCAAAAAGTGGCTACTCCAAATCTCGACGCTCTGCTGTCAAAACTCAACTCTCGAACACAACGCACTGCTGACAATACTTGCTACTCTGACATCCAAATCCAAAATCAATCCAGTCTCTGAAAAATCAGACTTTTTATATCCAACAGGCAGCATCTCATTTGCATGTTAGGTAACATATGACATTAGCATATAAAGAGAAAAGGTGTCCATTTTTTTCTTCATTCATTTTATCCACACTGCTCCTCCACCGAAAGAGAACTAGAAATGGAAGTGCAGCAGAAGAACAAATACTACACTTTGATCTTGACCAAAAGGCCAAGATCATTGTTGTAGCGTTGTACAAATATAACTAAATATATTTCCACCGACTGCTACATTTTAATAACATAATAAGTTAGGTAAGACGATATTTATATTGCAATATAATAATAACCAGCAATATATTGTACGCGTTTAGTAATACTACATATATGAAACTAAATAAAAAGGAAAAAGTGTATTAGCTTTCCTGTTCTTAGGGACATTTGTGGGTTTTAGGAAACTCCAGTTGAGATACACTAGGGAAAACAGTCAGTCAGAAACAATAGATTATTTGGCAGCAGAATTTAAAAGAAGGGATAAAAAGACGGTCTGATTGGAAATAGAAAACGAGTGAATTGACAATGATTTGTAAGAAATTAAAGACGCTACAAATAGGCTAGAACATACGACAAAAAATTTGATAAAAAAGGTGGACCTATTTATTTAGTGTTTTTTTTTTGTTTTTTTTTTTGTCTACACAATGTAAAACCACTTGGCTGTCATTTTAGGACATTGTGGGTGAGTTTTCAGCTGTCAAAACCGTTGTTCAACCGAAATATGCAAGCATATTGATTATTAAGCAACACAACACAAAGATGCAACGAAAATGTGGCATTCGCTTTCTGGTCAGGCGATATTTTCACGAATGTCACGTTCTCAAATCAAACGCTATTTTCGCCTCTTTCTACTTACAAGTACAACAGATAATTAAAGCAAGGTCATTCCGTGATATTTACGTCACATTAAAAATATTTTTTCTTCTTTTTTTCTTTTATTTATTCGAACTTGAAATGTGGGTGGGCAAATGGGCCACGCCGCTTAATACGAAATCGCCAAAACGTGATTAGTTTCAAGCCGGGAAGTGACGGCGATTAAGTGGTTAACGACACGACACGGACTGACGACATAGGTGTTCCATGTTCGAATCCAGTTCGTTCCACAAAAATCGCTTTCACTTAAGATATTGAAAACCTTCACGTGGTCACTTCCGTAAGTACCCGCTGTCTTTCCAGAAAGAATTCTGCCTAGAAAAATATCGGGGAAACCAATGCCAGCAACAGAATAATATGTTTCATACAATATGATGAGGAGTTTCAGGCCCAAATATTAGTTAGAAGAAGGCTACGTGTTCAAATCACGCTAGGGTCACCAAATTTTATTGCCGTCAGATTACGAATCTGGAGAAATAGTCAAATATCTAGTCACCTGTAAGAAACATTCTCGTGCTGACTCTGAAAAGGCAAAAACGTCTTGGTATGAAGAACGGCGCATTAACAGTAAGTAGTCAGTCTGAATTTGTCACCAACGGCTAAGCAAAGGGAAAACGCACAATGGAAGATCTCGAGTAGTGTAGTTCTTAGTATTAATCTGAGTATTAATCTAGATGAGTCATAGCGCATGGCGTCAATATTCCAACGTCTATTTTTTAAAAGGTGGGACAGTATGTACTTCCTGAGCTTTCGATTGGCTGAAATACAATTTCTGTATTAAGATTTTTATCCAATCAATAGTTGATAGTTTTGACGAAAACGTTCGTTTGCTGCTGGTGATTGAACACAGTTTATATTAGTGATTCATTGCCGTAATTAATTAAGCATTTAGATGCGTCCAAGCATCTTCTATTGATCTGTCAATTCATCCGTCGATCTGTTACATTTCAATTTCATCGCTAATCATTCATAATTTAATACGTTTTCTTTGCAGAAGAGACCAAACATTAATAGAAAAACTAAAAATAGCTCTGGTAGTTGTACACAGCGTATGCAAACCACATTTAACTCACTTTTGTGACATCTGTCTAGACATGAGGCGATTTAGGGTAGGAGTTAGAGTTCAGATGTCTAAATTGAAATCGAGAAAACTCATTTCTTGTCGTAGGGTTAGTTTAGGGTTAGGATTGGGTTAGGAAGCAGATTTCCAAGTTAAGATCGGCAAAACTCATTTGTTGCCGTATGGTAAGGTTAGGGTTAGGATTGGGTTAGAGACCAAGTTTATCGAGAAAACTCAGTTCTTGTCGTAGGCTTTGGTTAGAATTAAGTTTAGGGTTAGGAGATCGACTAAACCCTTATTTTTCACCGAAAAAACAAAACAACAGAATATAACGTATCACGAAATGATGAAAGGTTATCTGTGTGAATTTATGTGAAGGCCGAAATATTCCCCCTCCTCTGCAGCACACACCCATAAACATACTCTTGCAAGCTCCACCTCGATATTTTTTGGGTTAGGATTAGACTACAAAATACAGAATAAACGCCAATGTCGGATTTATTTCCAGAAATGGGTCAGTCTGACGCTTGGACTGCCACGCTCAAGTTTGAAATAACATTATCATTGATCTATCACACATAAGCTTGAAATAACATTTTATGTTGATCTGTCATATTTAAATTGCAAATAGAAGCTTTGGATGTGCTCACCCACCTCTATAAGATCTGTCATGCAAAAGTGCGAAATAAAATTATCATAAGTCAGTCATGCTTAACTTTAAAACAATATTATTGTTGGTTTGCCACGCCTAAGTTTGAAATAGCATCGTCGTTGGTCTGTTACACTTATGTTTGTTTAAAATATGCTTATTTGTATATACGTATATCTATAAGATGGCCGTCCGTTGGTGGGTCTGTCACATTCACGGTTTGCTTTTTCAACACTTAACTTGCAGATTGAATAGAAGTCATAATAATTCCTGTTTTCTTTCTTTTTTTGTTTTTAAATTATCTGAATTTAAAATCTAGGCGGTAAAACGAAAAAATCAAACGACACTAGATTGACCTTTAAACGAAGATAAAAATTGACCAGCTGTAGAGTACCTGAGTAGGCACAAAACGGATTTATAAGGTCAAGTAATTACATGCAAGTTCCCGCGCGAAAGAAAGAAACCACCAGTAAATCAGCCAGTGTCCTCTTCAAAGCAAGTCAGATTGAATATGAAGATTCACTTTCCATAGTTTAATTCTAAGCTTGGTCACAAACTAACGAAGATAATGAATATGAACAGCAATAATAATACATCATTTCATTTTCTAATTGCTGTATTGTTATGTCTTCCAGAGATGACAGATATTTGTACGTACACTGTTAGCCATATTAGGTAATCCCATGATCTCCAATGACTCGAGCTTTTCTCTTTTCATCTCTAGTAGTGCACACTTTTCCGTTTCGAATTCCATTGAATGTCATGGGCGAAGATTCTAATTTTCTTTATTAGCCTGTCCAAATTATTTTTCACTTATTTATTTATTCATTTATTTTATTTTATTATTTATGTATTTATTATGTTTTTTGCAAAACTTTTTTTTTCGCTTCGAGTTATAAATAAAGATGAAGTAGTTGTTTTTTCTTTCATGTCTGTGCATTTTTATTCAGCATTGCACTTCCTGTGTAGTTAAGAAGCATTATGACTATGATAGATAATAGTGGTGATAGAGCATTTCTGGAGAATCCTTCCATTAGATCTTTATGCCAAACTTTATTAAATGTTTTCGATATGTCAAGAGCTATTCTTCTAGAGAGAAAAACGCTGTCGATAAATTCACTGATCCTATGTCAGATTACAGTCAGTACATCCGTTTTAAATCTTGCAGGACGGAAGCCGTATTGTTTGTCACTAAGTCACTGAGTAGGTTGTTTTTACTGAAGTGGTTGACAATCTGTGTTAGACCATAAGCAATAGATAAATCATGACAAAACCTTCATTCATCATAGGTTTTGCTTGAGTCTATTCAAAATTATGAACATTGCAATCTCCACAAACGTGAAAGTTGGGTGAGGGATGAGCAGTCAGGGTATAATTAATTTGCTTAGTGATATTCTCAAAGATAGATACTCCATCATTGTGGGGACGTCAGAGAGCAAATATAAATACTGTGATGTGAGTAAGTGCTAACCTAAAGCACACGTTAAAGCTTCATAAATAAAATTAAACAGAACCTACGCGGATCGACCAATGTTTCGACGTTACACGTTTCATCGAGATTTTAAAATGATTGGTAAAAAATTAAGTTATCCAAAAAATCATGCAAAAGTGATGACCGAAATATTACCTTTATTAAACACTAGTAGGTCGTCCGGCGTTGCCCAGTCGTAAAATGCGTTAAAATATTATATTTTAATTTATGCAGATTTCGTATTTATTATTATAAAGCCAATTCGCTCTCGATTATCATATTGTACCAAATATATAGCAGTGATTTCGAAAAGTAACGAAAATAACGTGTGTGCCATCAGCTCAAATCGAAACAGAGATTTCCAGCCTTATCCGTTAGCGCATGACCTATATCCATACGTATACAAAACTTTTAAAAAAGTTATTTAACCTATAACTCTTAATTAGCACATGCGCAGAAAAAAAACGAGTATAGTCGACTTACACCAGATCATGGATAATGATTTTTTTTTTAATTTTCACCTCTTACCAGCTATTTTATCGACTAAATACAAAATCGAAAGTGTGCTACACGTCCAAATATCCTATATATTAAATTTCAACTCTGTAGACTAAATATTCAGAGATAAGCTTGGTGGAGATTTCTCGTACACACTAATAATATCTATTATATATATATATATATATATATATATATATATATATATATACGAAGAGGACGAAGCGGCAAGTTGCATAACAACCTTCGTATGTCAAGGCTGTGGCAGACTATGCAAATCAAGAATTGGTCTCTACAGTCACACAAAAGGATGCAAACAGGCAACAACTTAATACGGCGCTGATCCATAGTCGTTTCGACTGACGGATGCCACACACACACACACACACACATATATATATATATATATATATATATATATATATATATATATATGTATATATATATATATGTATATATATGTGTGTGTGTGTGCAATGTATATATATATATATATATATATATATATATATATATATATATATATATAGTCATCCACATACAGTACTGTTTCGTTGTTTCACAGCTCATCAGTTCGGCTATATATATATATATATATATATATATATATATATATATGATAGAACGTAGTCATCTTAAACTCTACGCAATTATGCAGAATGTAGAAACTATGCATAAATAGAATTCAGCGTAATAGTGACATGAAACCAATCGTCTCATAAGAAATCATAAAAATGAATAAGTAATTGATTAACATTCGTTTTCTAAAAGAATACACAAATTAATGAACTTTGTGTAGCCGCTCGCAAATCCATGACTGAGTATATTAAAAAGTTCGTTTTAATAATTTTAAATAGAAAAAGTAAGCTTTTAATATCACTGTCAATGTGAGAAAAAAAACTCAATTTTATAGTTGTATACATGTAATCTAGCCTTCCTCCAAGTAGGTGCCCTCCCCTACCTCACCTTAGGTTTAATCTAGTGGAGGATGATCTATTCTCTCTTTTACAAGAGAAATTATTCCATCCTCTCTACTTAATCGTTATTTACATAGAAAGTGCTTGACTAAAATTCGGGTTTTGATTCCTTCTTGTAAAACATTTACCGCAAGAACTTGTATTTCTACTGCAATGAAAAAATTCCTTTCTCTCTCCAAATTCCTCACACCAGCCGGGATTTCCATGAACAGAGTTTCTTTGCGTCTGTGTAAAACATTACTACTGGACTGCTTTCTCGACGATTAAAACTTGGTCATTTTCGAATCCAAGGCCACCCCATAAGCAATCAAACGTATACTATTCATCAATGTTGGTACTCCCATAGTGTTTCTCATCTTTTGGCGTGGAATCTTTTCGATCTCATGAACACTCATCCTGTGGTGGCTTTTAGAGGAGTGGTTTCCACATTAGGATAAACAGATAAGTTTTAAATGAACAATTAAAATTATTTCACAGTAAAACTCATCATTTAATATATCCGCTCAAAACATACGTTGGTCATAACATCCGTCTATCACTGGTCCTCATATCTGTATCGATTACTGTTATGACTTGGTTTTCAAGATAGGATCAAGACATAGTATCTGTTCTGTCCCCGTGTAACGTCGCCGTTACAAACAAAGGAAATAAATAACAATCCAGATCAGCATTTTTTTTTAACAAAAGCATTTATTACTGTTACTCTCCCATCTTGACACAACTTAATATCTCCCTATGCCACTGCGGGGCCACATGTCTATCTCCCCTGATGAGCGTTTTTCTTTCTGCTCCACTACATACCGGTCGTAAGACAGCCATTTATCGTCTTCGACTTTACGCGTCCATCTTTTTTAATCTCACTTTTTCTTCTTCCGACCACATAGTGTCCTTTTTCCCTTTCTCTTGTCGCGCTTACATATATGCATTTTTTTATACTGCTGCTAATATCTTCGCAAGCCAGCTATCTTACAGTAACACGATCAGAAAGTGGGATTCAAAAGTTAGTGCCCTCGATACTCTGACCTTGCAAAAGATGCCTGAACAAGCCTGTCGGTAATCGTCGATAGAGGCAACAGAATCCCTTCTCAATAAGAAACGCAAAGCCTGGGAGAGTGGACCCCCCAGAATTGCACAGAACCAGTTTCATTTCATAATCAACAGGGAAAAAATCATTACGGGAATGATCTGGACTCTATTAATTTGAGGACCGAGAGAAAATCCCCGGCGGAAACGAGAAATCCTCCTTAATTATTAATCATTTTTGTCCTATCTCGAGTCCACTTTTTAGGGAGTTAGATATTTATGCATAAAATCGACCTTATTTTCAACTTTGTCCTCGACAGGAAGTAAGTAAAGAAAGATTTTTACGCTATTTCCACCCACTAACAAAACCGTAAACACGTGCACGCGCATTCACGTTTATTGATGTAGATGGTTACACCTCGCCTCTTTTTATTCAGTTGAGATAGAAATGTCGACTAATTATATTGTTTGAGAACAAAAAATGTGCCAATTCGCGACCAGACATCATAATTACATCGGACAACAGAGTAAATTGAGATAAACATGGAAAAATGTCAGATCCACGCTTGGAAAAAAAGAATCAGGACTGATTATGCATGCAGATTAGAGAAAACGTTCATTGAAGTTTGTGAGAGGGTGGCCATTTTGTTTACCACCGGACAACGCCCGAGTGTAGCCATTTTCATTTATTTCAAACGTGCACATATTAAAACAGCTCTACAAAGAACAAACAACAACATAAAGTTATTTATCTCCTTCCCACGTCGGGATGATATGACACAAGGGTCAAAAAGTGGGATTTGAAAACCCAGCTCCCGAGAGGGAGAGAATTCTGGCCTGTAAAATATGCCTGAGTAACCACGTCGGCATTCTCGATAATGGCGTCTCAGGCGGTGAGCAATAAATTAACCTTTTCCAAAACGGAAAAAGTAAAGCCTAAGATAGTGGACCTCCTAGAATTGCACAGGAGCAGAAACATACCTCATTCAATAGGGAACAATTCATCTAAACGATGGCCTAGACTCTGTTGGCTTTGGTGCTGAGGGAAAACCCGGAGATAAAGTTCAACTCCACAGTTGGATGTTAATGTTTTTTTTCTCGTTGGCTTTTTTTTATGCGGCACAGGTTCGATCTTTTCAGAATCCCATTCCTAGTCTCCTGATCGTACAATATGAAATTTCATCTCAAAAAGATCTCAATAATACACATTATATATATATATATATATATATATATATATATATATATATATATATAAAGCTGGATGTGTGTGTGTGTGTGTGTTTGTGTGGTCACGAATAGGCTCCTATATGGTTGACTATTTAAAAAAAACTGATTACATATAATGATAGAAGATGTATCGAGACACAGGAATCGCTATGTTTGATCTGGCAGAACGGTGGTTCATAAAAATTGTGGAGTCTGCGTTCGCGCCTGGTCCACAAAGTATGGAAAAAAATATTAAAAAAAAAAAAAAAATTACAAGTGTTTTTGATATAGATGTACATAATAATACTTTGATAAGTATGTTTTAACTTAAATAGGGATGGTATAATAAAATTTTGGGGTCTGCGTTCGCGCCTGGCCTCCATAGAATGGAAATAGGCACAAACTTTAATAAAGACTTTTCATATCTATCTGCGTAAGTATACTTATAATGTTTCAGTTTGAAAAAATATGGTATAATAAAATTATGGGGTGTTCGTTCGCACCTGACCTCCATAGAATGGAAATATGTCACAAAGTTTTACAAGGTTTTTTAATATAGATCCACAGAATATTGTGATAAATGTTTCAGTGTGAACAGGTATGGTATAATAAATGATGGGGTTTATCTATTTCATTTTTACTTTCATCATATTTTGCTTTTGTTTTGATACCCCCAAATTCTAAGCTATCTCTTTACAACCCTTCCTTTTCATAACCTATCATACTTTTATAAATCAGAGTCCATTTTCTGTAGGCTGTTTTTGAACCCAGTCAACGACGGGTACTTTTGCTAGTATATATATAAAATTATTTTTAATATCTGCAGACACTATAATCGGGAATCATCAGTGCATGGAGGCACGATTACTGCCAGTCGGGAGATTCAAACCCGGACACGAAGCCATCTCTGACACCATTAGCAAGGAATAAAGCGAAAGTTAACCTAGAAACATAGTTGAAATTAAGATTTATTTAAAGCGTAAATGTCATTCAAGATGCCGGTGATCTTATGATTTTAATATCAGGATCTGAACACGTAGGATGAAACACTAGTGTCTGTAGGTATTCAATAATCATTATAGTAAATAATTATATATATATATATATATATATATATATATATATATATATATATATATATATATATATATATATATAAAGCTTCGATGGGTTGTGATATAATTTTAATCGGCGAATTTTTTATCAATCGTTCTAGTGCTAATCGGCAAAATTATCGCACTACTAAAAGATATTCTAATCAGATTTGTACCATATTTTTATTATCATGTTCTCAGTTCAAAAAGAGTTCCTTATATTATGCGGATTAGTCACTTTTTACTCCCACGCTAAAATTGATAATGAAACAAAACAAAAAAAAATGGCTGACCCGATAAAATATAAAAATCGCTGCATACAAGCAAAATAAACTCATAATTTTTTAAAAACACGCCTCGATAATCAGACTAAAGCGCACACAAAGCAGAATTCTATTCGCAGTTTTTTTTTTTTACGGAGCTATACCAGTCATTAAAATCGTCGTTGTGGTGGTGGTGGTGGTGGTACTGCTGCTGCTGCTGCTGCTGCTGCTGTTGCTGTTGCTGCTGCTGCTGCTGCTGCTGCTGATGATGATGATGATGATGATGATGATTTGGATTACCATGTTATTCTCCTTTTTCACCATTCACAATAGCACGCACTCAAAAGTAACGCAAATAAAAGTATTCATTTACAATTTTCTATTCTACTGTGTTGGAATGTTCATTTCTGAGTTCGAAAGTGTAGAGGGTCATTCCAAAAGTAAAACCTCCTATTTTTTAAGTAAAAAAGTTGAAGAGCATCAAAACGACCGACCTTTTTTGCTCTAGAATTTATTTTTCTACATTTTCACCACTATTCTTAATGCACTTTACCAGGAATTCAATTTCCGCTTTTGACGCACATCCATAATAGGGGGTGCTTTCTTAGAGTCTATAACCATCAATATCTGCAACAGAGAGATGAAACTTTTAGGTTATGAATGCATAAGTTCAATTATCATAACAATGTAATTTGTAATCGTTCTGATCCATTCGACGGAATAAAAATATATGCATTACCTTTGGAATGCCATTCGTACTAATATTTTGTCGAATAATAATTGTATTTTTTTTTTTGTGTGTGTGTGTGTGTGTGTGTGTGTGTGTGTGTGTGTGTGTGTGTGTGTGTCTTTTGTTTCAAAGACTTATTTCTTTTGTTTCACTTAAGAGGATCCTATCCTTTGGTAGTTAAATAGCACGTGAAACAATCTCATTGGTGGTCCGTCCACTAGTTAATTAATATTTTTAGTGCAAACACTGCGTTTTTATGTCTTTCCTGTTTCTCTACTTATTTTACAGGCGAAGTTGTAGCAATTGTTTCATTTATTACTTTTTTCTCCTTTGTTTATAAACGTTGCTTTAGGAAGAGAAAAAGAAAGGAAAGAATGAAGTAGAACAAGAAGAGAAGGAAAGACAGTTGCTTAACATACCAGTAATCTATTTCGTTTTCTCTCATCTTACCGAGCCTACGACTTTAACATTTCAATAAACAATAAATGATGTGACCCTAAAATGATGGGAAGCACGTGGCTCTAAATGTACAATTTTGATAAGTCCACTATATCTTTAAAAAAAAAAAATGCTAGATTTCAGAATGTCCGCCCAAACTAATAGTATTTCTACCATAATCAGGTGAATTAACTATCCTCTCTCGATTCATGCATAAAAATACCGTTTATTGACTTTACTTGAACACGCTCCTATTTTCTCCTGCCATGACATGAGTTACTATTCCTTGGATAGGAGTTACTTGCCCTTGAATAAAGCGAGTTCGCGTGCTTTTCAAATGCGGCCCTTGTAAGTTAAACATGCCTTTGTGCTTTCTCTCGATACTTTATTAACCTAAACTTTTATATGGTGGCAGCAGTAAAATAATTAAAAAAACAATAAAAAAAGTAAATGAACACGGAATATTACGGTGGATATAAACAGAAAACTGTCAAGTTGCTTTGAAATCTGGCGGTATTTTAAATGTGGAGCCTACGTGTATTTGTTATAAACAAAGAACGCCTTATTAATTAAAAATTAATTATTCATTTTTCCCTGGTTAATTATTCATTTTTTGCCTGGTCCAAAGCAATAATAACGATGATGTCAAACCACACAAGTGAACCCCTCATGTGCTGAGAAACGTCAAATTTGATGGAATCCCTCAAATTTTCAAACAACAGTGTGAGTTGTAATTCTCTGTGAAACGCATGCATGAGGACAGGCAAGTCGACCATATCTTTTTACTATCCGAAAAGGGGGAGGGGGTTAAAGCGGTGTAACTCGTGGTCATTCGAACACAAAACGAATGAACACAATCCAGTAGCAACTTGAGAGAAGTTTTGAGAACAAATACAGCCACAAACGAACTTTCGAATTGCACGCTTCTATTTGCAGGCTTACGTGCAGAAAGAAATCGAGAACATTGCTAATTTTCTAACGTGATGCAAGTTGCAGGCGCAAAAATCTAAGTTTAGAGACGAGCATGAGATGGAAGACTGAGTAACCTACCAGATCATTGCTGGAATTACAAAAACAGCTACATAGCAAAATAAAGGCAATGTTCATGCCAGAAGTTCTCAATTTATGTAGAAATTTCGAGACCGTAATCAATTATATGAGGCAGATAAGCGAACTACAAGGGAAACGTGATGGTCAAATAAACGCAATAAAGCACAGACTGATAAACACAGACACATGTGGTAAATGTGGACGTATTCGACAAAATGGAAACTGACTGTCTCGAGGCAGCACGTGTTCATCCTATGGTCGAAAGAATCACTGGGCCAAGATGTGCCACAGTTAAAAAAGTAAAAATGAACCATGACAGGTAGCCACAGATAAACAGGTTAGGAGTTACTTATCCTTGAAGAAGGCTGCTTCGCGTGCTTTTCAGATGCGACGTTTGTAAGCTAAACATGCCTTTGTGCTGTTGTGTTATTTTACTAACCTAAACTTTAACACTCCAAATAAATCGACTGAAATATGAAATAGATAAAAAAAAAATTATATATATATACAGGGTAACCCCCCCCCAAAAAAAAAGCTAAATGGAGGCCATCTAGAACATATGCTGTAGAACGGAGAAAAAAGGCCAAAGACCCTAGTGTTTTGATGTGAGGTTTTGAATATAATAAACTAGTTATGACCAAAGTTTCATTTCATTCAGATAAAACACTAAGAAACGGGGCCTGATATATATATATATATATATATATATATATATATATATATATATATATATATATATATATATATATATACTCTAATAATAATTAAATACCTGCAGAGACACTAGTGTTTCATCCTTTCGGGAATCTTCAGTGCAGGGTGGCACGATTAGCACCAGTCGATAGATTTGGCCCCGGCGATAGAAGCCAACTCTAGTTTCATTAGCAAGGGCCGTATCCATTTTATGTCAAAACGGTTTTAGTTATAAATCCGCGTCATTTCAGGAAAAATAACGACAAATTTTAGATTTGGTAATCAAAACAGAAAGGAACAAATAAAACGACGCTTGCGAAAAAATATAAATGTTTTCTTTTTACTAAAACATTTGAGAACAGAAATAAAGAAAAAAGTAATTGTTCTTTTGTCCAGTCAATTTGACGATTTGCATATGTTCATTCGAATAAAATGGAAACGCAAAGAAACGGAAGGAAACAATACCCTACACACTCTTTAAATGTGTATTTCTTTTCTTTTTCTTCTCATATTTTCCCCCGTTTTCTTTATCATCTTCTACTTCTTTCTTTTTCGTGTTCTTCTTCCTACATCTTTTTTCTTTTCTCTTATATCTCATCATCTTCTTTTTCCCGTATTTTTTCTCCTTGTTCTTCTTGTCTTTGTTGCAACAGAACTCCAAATAAAAGTTAACTGATCGAATAAATCGAAAAAAAAAAAGGAAAACAAATAAAAAATAAAGCGTGTCACTTACGATACTCCACCCAACAACCGCCAATAATATAAACAATGAAGAGACGGTAACAGATGTGAATCAACACATACCCACCCATTTCTCTCTAGCCATCTTTTTAAACACGTGCGAATTAGAGAGAGAAGAAGAGAGAGAAAGAGAGTAGGTGGGTAAACAAATGGAAAGACAGACGTAGACATATTTGTTTTACCTGGGCAAATGCACATAGAAACCGTTAGTCAAATTGCATGCATCAATATTTTATTTTTATTATTTCATACGATCGTCTCTTTGTTAAGTATCATTCACGATAAATTTGTTAACATTAGTTTCCCATATATCTTTCTATTAAAAACTCTTTCTAGAAGGATATTGAGTACTTACAGGAGAGACCGCGTAAATGTTGCCAACATCTCTAAGTAGAAATGTCTCAAAATGAAATGAATTCGAACCTGACACACAAGTCGTCAGCTAGCCACCGACACTGTGATTGTCTGTAATGTCGTGGTTGAACTGAAACCAGTCGATGTTGTTAATGATCATTAAGGTTGGATTAATGTGATGTGTCTCTTTTATCGTTGCCAGTGCTGAATAATTTAATGACCGGTATATCTTGGAGAATGTAGCTACGTTCGGTGGGGACTGAAAGAAACTGTTGCCAACGAATATTCGGCTGTAATAATCTATTGTAATCAGTCGCTCTCGTTCATGGTGCCGTTTTTGTGAACCGGAGAATTGACCACCTGGATGACATGGTAGAACAGCTCGGTTGCCGTATTTTGTTGCTGATATCGATACATAGACATGAATTTTCTTAATAAGTTATGCCGTACAGCACCGTTATTTGTTCACTCATAGAACTTAATGTTCACTTCCATCTGGCTCGTTCATACCGAAGATATCGCATTTATATTCTCCGCCAACTCCATTTGGATGGGATGGACTTTAATATCAATGGCCGCTTTACTGATGAACCACTGGATGGCACACCTGTCGTAGTCTGGTCCAACTTTGGCAGGCAGTGTTGTCGGGTTCAAGATCACCATGCCTAAGTCGCCAACAGCATCATCACTATTGACTTGTGTCGGATCAGATAGGTCGACATCTATATCTACCTCAGCCAAGAACTGCCCATGGATGACAAGAACTGTCAAGAAAAAAAACTGTCAGAAAAAGGATCGCCTGGTCTTACTTCGTCTCAATCATGGAGATATGCGGCAACAGGATAATTTACCCCGGCATCAGGGCCAACCTATTCAACAGCAATGTGCTGCTGTCTCACCCCTACACGTTAGAGACTTTGACGTTAATCAACGTACAATCAAGCGCGGTGTGGGCGGTGTCCTCTAGGCCGACGGGATCAGAGACGAACCAGCGGTTAAATCAACTGACAAATCACGAACGATTGATGGATATGGTGAGTGACTGAGTTACTGTCAATTAAAATCAAGCATTCATTCGGTCAACCTCCAACAATATTGTATGATTTGTCGCAACAAGATGTACCACATAATTGTATTGAACTTTCCAAGGAAATATGGTTCTGTGCAGTTCTTTGTAATTGACACCGACCAGATATTGGCAGCAATAATATATCAAATAAATAAATTATGTACTAGTTTTCACACGAGTGATTACCGACAAAAACAAATTATGTTCCCTAAAATCTGAATGACAACAAGTCTTTTCAATTTTCCAATACTCTCTCTCTCTCTCTCTCTCTCTCTCTCTCTCTCTTTCTATTGATCAACGTTTCAAATCACAGATCCGTTTACCATTGATTTTTGCTGAAATGACCGGAAGTCTTTTGTAGAGTCTGGATGGCAATAAGCCTTCCCAAAGTTCCATTACTTTTCGCACCCATCCAGTAGAAATCTGATGCTTTCTCTCTTGGTTTCACGATCTCCATGTGCGTGTACGCGTTTTGGAGAGTCAGTTCTATTGAATTCTTGATGGTTTCCGTTCCTTTGCACTCGTGTGATGTTCTTTCTATATTTTTCGTTCTATTTCTATTTCAACTTACTTGTGTTTGATTAACATAAATTGGTTATATGAGTTGGTTTCCGCATACAAGGATTTTAAAAATATTTCCGCTGCTTTTATTTTTCGTGAATAAATTTGTCATAACCTTACCCTTTATTCCAATTTCCTAATCTTTCCCCCTTTTTTCCAGAAATGTGTCTAATGCGTCTGCAATTATTATTACAGTGATTTCTTCATGGTCAATATTTCTTTCTGTTTTCTACCAAGTCACGTTAATTTGTTTCGTTTTTCTGCATCCTTGTGAACTGCTGCAAGTTCTTGACAATACAGCGAAATCAATCTACTATTTCGAAGCCTTTTCTTATCATGTTGACTATTAACACGTCTGGTCTCCTTGCTTTAATTAGATTGTCGGTTTATACATCAGTGTCTCAGAAAATTTGTGCTTTGTATTTTCCAATAGTGTCTCCAATTTATTTCTGTACAATTAATATGTGAGTTCAAATTTCTTCTGTTTGCATAGTTTCCAATGGATTGCATTTCCCTCACGGTCATGTCTGTTTTTGTAAATATTCTTTGGGACTAGTGTGCTGCTTTATTCTGTCATTCTTTGTCTTCACCTCCTCAGGATTCTTTGCTCGCATTTAGATAAAAATGCACTTTCGTAAATAATTGAATTCATTCAAAACGTATCGCAAAAACAACAAAAAAAAACAAGATCTAAGTAACTCGCGATATATCCAAGCAGTCGTGCGAGATGGGCGAGCGGAAAGAGTTTAGTCTCCTTAACATGGGGTCCCGATTTCGAATCTCGCTAGATTCAGCCATTCTGATGAGTCGTAGACGACAAAACACGTGTCAGTGGATAATTATATTTTAAAAACAATATATGTGCCGCTCCCCATATGGGGGTACCAAATTGGTTTAAGGGAAAATTATACCCAACTCGCATTTAGAAAAAAATGCACTTTCATAAATAATCGAATTTATTCAAAACGTATCGCAAAAATAAATAGTATATATATATATATATATATATATATATATATATATATATATATATATATATATATATATATATATATATATATATATATATATATATATATGCGAAATCGATTGTAAGCGACCATCTACAATGGTTATCGATAGAGGTAGAGAGTCCTGGAAGTCTGGGGAGACTTGTTGTCAGTCAGACTCTAGAGAATAGCACGAGTTGTTCTCAAAGAGAAATCTTTGATGGTGGCCTGTGTGACTACTCCAAGTGAGTAAATAATACGAAGAATAAAAATAACATTAATTATAATGAAAAATAAAAATGATAATAAAATATGTACATTATAAAAACTGATTTGATAAATAATTAAAAAAAAAATAAAATATTCAAGTAGTAGAGTCGTAGTGAAAGTTTATAAAAATAAAACATATTTGGAAACTAATGCCAAAGTATATCAAATGCAGGATAGAAAATCATCTATATGTAAGTATCAATATAAATATAATTAGAATAACAAAATAAAAGATAAACTACAGAGTAATTGGTATAGAAGCAAAATAATGGTGAAAAACTATAAAATAAAAAATGATGTTGAAAAACTATAAAATAAAAAATAATGTTGAAAAACTATAAAATAAAAAATGATGTTGAAAAACTATAAAATAAAAAATAATGTTGAAAAACTATAAAATAGAAAATAATGTTGAAAAACTATAAAATAAAAAATAATGGTGAAAAACTATAAAATAAAAAATGATGTTGAAAAACTATAAAATAAAAAATAATGTTGAAAAACTATAAAATAAAAACTGGATGCACCCGTTGATATAGGCGTTTAATAATAAAATACATTTGTATTTCAATAAGAGTAGAATTAAAAATTAATATACAGGGTGGGGCAGAGCAACTTGCTTTTTTATTTTAATTGATATTCCAAATAAGCAAGTTGCTCTGCCCATCGTATATTAGAATTTATAAAATATGATAGAAAATTAAAGTGATAGTCAATAAATTAGTGGTAATAAGCAGCTAAAAAATTATAGAAGAGATTGATAGTTGGGAAATCATTGAATATTAAGACTAATAAAGCTAAAGGGGTAGCTACAAGGGGTAAGAAAAAGTTTAACCTATGAATAAAAATAAAAGAATAAAAGAAAGATGAAGGCTACAGGATGGTCAGAGTCATAAATGAAGATTGAGTAGAAGTGTGTCTTAGAGGTTAATTTTTAATCTATTTATATAATTATAAATGAGAATAGATAATGTTATAGGTAAAAGGTTATGAACAGCTTATACAAGAACAAGCCAAGTATGCGTCAAAGTCAACTCTGTTAATTGCATGCTTAAAACACAATTTGGTTTACTAAATAGTTCATAGTAATGTAAGGCCAAAATAGTTCAAACAACTTTATAAGAGGTATCAAAATGGATGAAAGGTAGGATCTGTAGTGTCCGCATTAAATTGAGGTTTCGTTTTTTATTTAGGAGCTTGTCTCTATTCTTGAACCTGGTAATAAACAGTTTTTCGCTCAAACACAGTTAACAAGGTGAGTTGAGAGATTTCAGGTGCTAGTTTTCCTTAAAATGTCCCATTTCACAACTGGTGTCAGGTTTTGTTTTTTTTAATTTTTTCTTACATAGGAGTCGCCACTTATCAAAGCCCAGAGGCCACTCGAAGATAAGGATTAATGAGTGTACAGTAGTCAATGAGATAATTTCGTAGTAATCGTTAGTAGAGAAAATTTGGTAAATTGGATTACTCAAGGGGAACGGCTCATCAAGAACTTGTTTATATCTTGCATATATATATATCGTGAATTTAACAAGGTTATTAAGAGTGCTCAATGATAAAGAGCAGGATATATTTTTATTGATATAGACACATTTACATGGTCCGACACTGGACATGCTAATGTTTCGGACATATGGTCGGTCAAGATCACAAGTCTTCGCCAGGCGATTTAGTCAAGTTTGTCTTTCACTGAAGAAGTCCGATTCTTAAATGAAAGATTAGAAAACCCCGAAAGAATGAAACATTAGTGTCTGTAGGTATTTAATAATTATTATAGTAAATGATTATGTCAGTTCCTTTAAGAAACTCGTTTCTCATTGTTGAGCACTTTCAGTTGAATTAAAAGTCGATCAATTAAGCTCTTATGAGCAAATCGTCATATAATGACTAGATCACTCTGACTGACGTTATAAACATTTTTTTTTTTTTTTTTTTTTTTTTTATTCAATTTTCACCCCAAACAAGGCACAGTGCCACTTTGAAGCAGGGGGCTACTATTAGGGAATTAATTAGCGGGGTCATTATGAAGGGAGAAGAGTAGAAAGATGTTTGTTAACATTACACTTGAACTTCTGCATATCATTGCAGTTGGGAAAGCAGAATCCCGGAAGGGAGTTCCAAAGACCCGCAGTTCTGGGGAAGAAACTATTGGAGTAAAAGGCTTTCTTGCACCTAGGGATCTCCACTGTAAAGGGATGAGACTTAGTAGCTTGTCGGGTTTGTCGGGGGTAGTTACGTCGGGGAGGTATAAGTGTTTGCAGTTCGTCAGAGCATTCACCATTAAAGTATTTGTAGAACAGGCAGAGGGATGCAACATCTCGTCGATGGGACAGAGGTTGAAGCCCAGATGACAGTTCAGGACCTATCAGGTTTGCGACTCTTTTTTGAACCCTGTCCAGGAGCGAGAGACAAGCAGCAGATGCACCAGCCCAGATGTGACAACAGTACTCCATACATGGGCGAATGGTTGCCTTATAGAGGTATAGGATACTGGCAGGCGTAAGTAGTTTTCTAGCACGGTAGAGGGAGCCAACCTTCCTTGCAGCAGCCTTGGCAATGCTCTCAATGTATCTATTCCAGTTCATATTCCCTGTAAACGTTAGGCCGAGGAGTTTAAAAGAAGTACTTTCAGGCAATGTGTTCTTGGCCATTGCTATTGGTGGTAGAGAAGGTTTCTTGTAGTTATTGAAGGAAACAAGCTTAGTCTTAGCAGCATTGAATGAGACCAACCATTTTTGTCCCCATTCCACTACGGATTGGAGGTCATCCTCTAGTGTTTCTGCCATTTTCTTGGATATGTGTTCATTTGTTTTCCCCTCATATCTGTTATAGAGAGTGGTGTCATCGGCAAATATACCCATCTCCGAAACAATATTATCAGGGAGGTCGTTTATGAATATCAGGAACAATAGAGGTCCAAGGATAGACCCCTGAGGCACTCCCGCATTTATGTCATATTGTTTGGATGTACGTCCGTCGAGGACAACTTTGATTTTTCTATTACTTAAGAAGGATTTAATTACGTTATGAATTCTTCCAGTGATTCCATATGATCTAATTTTCCTTAGAAGACCATCGTGCCATACCCTGTCAAAAGCCTTAGATATATCAAGGGCCACCGCTCTACCCTCCCCTGTTTTATCCAATGAACGGTATATACGTTCAGAAACTACAGTTAAGATATCTGCTGTTGAACGGGCTTGCCTGAATCCATATTGTTTGTCAGTCAAGAGTTTAGCAGCTGTTAGGTGCTGGACTAGGGCTTTATTAACTAAGGACTCAAATTTAATGAAATAAATGCTTACAATTCAACAGCGTCTTTTGCGGTTAATGGTAGCCGAATGGATACGGTCCTTGCTAATGAAAACAGCGATAGCTTCTGTCGCCGGGGCCAAATCTATCGACTGGTGTTAATCGTGGCACCCTGCACTGAAGATTCCCGAAAGGATGAAACACTAGTGTCTCGGTAGGTATTTAATTATTATTATTATAGTATATATATATATATATATATATATATATATATATATATATATAACTACTTCATTTACTCACATAAATTTAATATACGAAAGTATAGATTTATGCGTAAACTTTAAGTATTTACAGTGTAGCTTAATCGCCATATATATTTTATAAATTACTATATATATACATATATATATATATATACACATATATATATGTGTCTGTGTGTCTGTGTGTCTGTGTCTGTGTGTCTGTGTGTGTGTGACAGATCATGTGTTCCTCTTATTGGTTTCTTGCATTTTCTGTTCCTTGGAGAGTAGTTTCCGATTATTAAGTAAATGGTAAGCATGTTCTCTCAGTTTTGACGTTAAAATGTTTTACATGGTTAGCAGGCAGGTTTTCAGGCTGTAGTTACTGAGGGTCGCTCTCTCTTTTCTCCATGTTTTTTTTTAAATTTTTCTTTTACTGTTATTCTGCTTTTGGGCATCAACTCTGATATGTGCATTTCGTGGGAAGGATGGTTAGCTGAGAACAATAACATTTATTGACATTAGAAGAGAAATAAAATGCCTGAAAGTGTTGTTATTTTGTGTTGGTATATATATATATTTCTTTTTTAATTGTCATATCAACAATTTTCAAGAAGAAGAACCTGCATGTTGGGAATACAACGGAAATCCAATTTCTTGCGTGAGAAGCCGCCATCCAGATAATCTGCAGGGATTAAAGAGGCGGTCTCTGTAGTATTACACTTTTTAATAAGACATTGGACTAAGTTGTGTGTTGTGTGGTCATTTGGTTCTTTATAGACGCTGTTTATCTTCCCCATATTAAAAAGTAGAAAACGACCACGTGACGAATCTCTGTCAAACTTGAAAACACCAACGAAATAAAATGTAGTAATATCTAGATGTGGGCGTGTAAAAATAAGATTATTATCGGAAATGTTCACGTAAATAAAGAGTGGAATTTTCGAATGGAAATAAAGTTAGAGTTATGTGTACATGAAGTTATGTTAGAAAGAAAATAAGTCGGCTTCATGACAGCGCTTCCATTTATTCTATGGATAGATGTGTGGGTGAGGAATTATGCTGCGTACTTGAGAAAAACAAGAAAGCTTCCGAAATTTTTTATATTTGGTTCTGGCATTTTTAATAACTTCGACGACCAACCCACGAAGAAGAAGAAGAAGAAGAAGAAGAAGAAGAAGAAGAAGAAGAAGAAGAAGAAGAAGAAGAAGAAATTAACTGCTGTTCCGTGTTATCAACTCAACGCGATTCCAACTGCTACGCCATCTGGATAATTTGCTGAAATCGAAGAATGTGATTCCTTTGTCTAGAATCGTTATTCTAATTTTGATTCTAGAAACTAGAAAATCTATCATTTAAAGCTTAATCATATATATATATATATATATATATATATATATATATATATATATATATATATATATATACGCTGATTCTTTCCAACCTCTTATG